>NC_069502.1:719186539-719419039 GCF_027579735.1 Bombina bombina | reverse complement strand
TTCCAAATATTTATATTTTTGCTAGGCCTCACCTTCGTTAATTATTTATAATTAAAGTCTGCAAAAAGAAAATTTCACTAATTTTGCTATAGCAGGCTGCATTCTGAAAATCTTAAATAAGGGATGGACAACTTCCTAACACATGGAGGACTCAATAAGGGTCGCATATAAATTTATGGATTATTAAAACCGCAAAAAACATAATTTATGCTTACCTGATAAATTTATTTCTCTTGTGGTGTATCCAGTCCACAGATCATCCATTACTTGTGGGATATTCTCCTTCCCAACAGGAAGTTGCAAGAGGATCACCTACAGCAGAGCTGCTATATAGCTCCTCCCCTAACTGCCATATCCAGTCATTCGACCAAAACAAGCAGAGAAAGGAGAAACCATAGGGTGCAGTGGTGACTGTAGTTTAAATTAAAATTTAGACCTGCCTTAAAAAGACAGGGCGGGCCGTGGACTGGATACACCACAAGAGAAATAAATTTATCAGGTAAGCATAAATTATGTTTTCTCTTGTAAGGTGTATCCAGTCCACGGATCACCCATTACTTGTGGGATACCAATACCAAAGCTAAAGTACACGGATGAAGGGAGGGACAAGGCAGGCTTAAATGGAAGGAACCACTGCCTGTAGAACCTTTCTCCCAGAAATAGCCTCTGAAGAAGCAAAAGTATCAAATTTGTAAAATTTTGAAAAGGTATGAAGCGAAGACCAAGTCGCCGCATTGCAAATCTGTTCAACAGAAGCCTCAATCTTAAAGGCACAGGAGGAAGCCACAGCTCTAGTAGAATGAGCTGTAATTCTTTCAGGGGGCTGCTGTCCAGCAGTCTCATAGGCTAAGCGTATTAGTCTCCGAAGCCAAAAAGAAAGAGAGGTTGCCGAAGCTTTTTGACCTCTCCTCTGTCCAGAGTAAACAACAAACAGTGTAGATGTTTGGCGAAAATCTTTAGTAGTTGTAAGTAAAACTTCAAAGCACGGACCACGTCCAGATTATGTAAAAGACGTTCCTTCTTTGAAGAAGGATTAGGACACAATGATGGAACAACAATCTCTTGATTGATATTCTTGTTAGAAACTACCTTAGGTAAAAACCCAGGTTTTGTACGCAGAACTACTTTATCTGAATGGAAAATCAGATAAGGAGAATCACATTGTAAGGCAGATAACTCAGAGACTCTCCGAGCCGAGGAAATAGCCATCAAAAACAGAACTTTCCAAGATAAAAGTTTAATATCAATGGAATGAAGGGGTTCAAACGGAACCCCTTGAAGAACTTTAAGAACCAAGTTTAAGCTCCATGGGGGAGCAACAGGTTTAAACACAGGCTTAATTCTAACCAAAGCCTGACAAAAAGCTTGAACGTCTGGAACTTCTGCCAGACGCTTGTGCAAAAGAATAGACAGAGCAGAAATCTGTCCCTTTAAAGAACTAGCTGATAATCCTTTTTCCAAACCCTCTTGGAGAAAGGACAACATTCTAGGAATCCTAACCTTACTCCATGAGTAATTCTTGAATTCACACCAATAAAGATATTTACGCCATATCTTATGATAGATTTTCCTGGTGACAGGCTTTCGTGCCTGTATAAAAGGGTATCAATGACTGACTCGGAGAAGCCACGCTTTGATAAAATCAAGCGTTCAATCTCCATGCAGTCAGTCTCAGAGAAATTAGATTCAGATGATTGAAAGGACCTTGTAGTAGAAGGTCTTGTCTCAGAAGCAGGGTCCATGGTGGAAAGGATGACATGTCCACTAGGTCTGCATACCAGGTCCTGCGTGGCCATGCAGGCGCTATCAATATCACCGATGCTCTCTACTGTTTAATTTTGGCAATCAGTCGAGGGAGCAGAGGAAACGGTGGAAACACATAAGCCAGGTTGAAGAACCAAGGCGCTGCTAGAGCATCTATCAGTGGCGCTTCTGGGTCCCTGGACCTGGATCCGTAAAGGAAGCTTGGTGTTCTGGCGAGACGCCATGAGATCCAGTTCTGGTTTGCCCCAACGATGAACCAATTGAGCAAACACCTCCGGATGGAGTTCCCACTCCCCCAGATGAAAAGTCTGACGACTTAGAAAATCCGCCTCCCAGTTCTCTACACCTGGGATATGGATTGCTGATAGGTGGCAAGAGTGAGTCTCTGCCCAGCGAATTATCTTGGAGACTTCTAACATCGCTAGGGAACTCCTGGTTCCCCCTTGATGGTTGATGTAAGCCATAGTCGTGATGTTGTCCGACTGAAATCTGATGAACCTCAGGGTTGCTAACTGAGGCCAAGCTAGAAGAGCATTGAATATTGCTCTTAACTCCAGAATATTTATTGGGAGGAGTTTCTCCTCCTGAGTCCACGATCCCTGAGCCTTCAGGGAATTCCAGACTGCACCCCAACCTAGAAGGCTGGCATCTGTTACAATTGTCCAATCTGGCCTGTGAAAGGTCATACCTTTGGACAGATGGACCCGAGAAAGCCACCAGAGAAGAGAATCTCTGGTCTCTTGATCCAGATTTAGCAGAGGGGACAAATCTGTGTAATCCCCATTCCACTGACTGAGCATGCATAGTTGCAGCGGTCTGAGGTGTAGGCGCGCAAATGGCACTATGTCCATCGCCGCTACCATCAAGCCGATAACTTCCATACACTGAGCCACCGAAGGGCGCGGAATAGAATGAAGAACACGGCAAGATTTTAGAAGCTTTGATAACCTGGATTCTGTCAGGTAAATCTTCATTTCTACAGAATCTATCAGAGTCCCTAGGAAGGAGACTCTTGTGAGTGGGGATAGAGAACTCTTTTCCTCGTTCACCTTCCACCCATGTGACTTGAGAAATGCCAGAACTATGTCCGTATGTGACTTAGCAATCTGAAAGCTTGACGCCTGTATCAGGATGTCGTCCAGATAAGGGGCCACTGATATACCTCGCGGTCTTAGGACCGCCAGAAGCGATCCCAGAACCTTTGTAAAGATTCTTGGAGCTGTAGCTAACCCGAAGGGAAGAGCCACAAATTGGTAATGCCTGTCCAGAAAGGCAAACCTTAGGAACCGATGATCTTTGTGAATCGGTATTTGAAGGTAAGCATCCTTCAAATCCACTGTGGTCATGTACTGACCCTCCTGAATCATAGGTAGGATGGTCCGAATAGTTTCCATTTTGAACGATGGAACTCTGAGGAATTTGTTTAAGATCTTTAGATCCAAAATGGGTCTGAAGGTTCCCTCTTTTTTGGGAACCACAAACAGATTTGAATAAAAGCCCTGTCCCTGTTCCGTCTGTGGAACTGGACAGATCACTCCCATAACTAGGAGGTCTTGCACACAGCGTTTACAGATAATCTCGAAAGGTGAAATCTCCCTTGAGGAGGGGAAGCTTTGAAGTCCAGAAGATATCCCTGAGATATGATCTCCAACGCCAAGGGATCCTGAACATCTCTTGCCCACGCCTGGGCGAAGAGAGAAAGTCTGCACCCTACTAGATCCGTTACCGGATAGGGGGTCGTTCCTTCATGCTGTCTTAGAGGCAGCAGCAGGCTTTCTGGCCTGCTTGCCTTTGTTCCAGGACTGGTTAGGTTTCCAGCCCGGCTTTTATTGAGCAAAAGTTCCCTCTTGTTTTGTAGCAGAGGAAGTTGATGCTGCACCTGCCTTGAAATTTCGAAAGGCACGAAAAATAGACTGTTTGGCCCTTGATCTGGCCCTGTCCTGAGGAAGGGTATGACCCTTACCTCCAGTAATGTCAGCAATAATTTCCTTCAAACCAGGCCCGAATAGGGTCTGCCCCTTGAAGGGAATGTTAAGTAATTTAGACTTTGAAGTCACGTCAGCTGACCAAGATTTAAGCCATAGCGCCCTACGCGCCTGAATGGCGAATCCAGAATTCTTAGCCGTTAGTTTAGTCAAATGAACAATGGCATCAGAAACAAAAGAATTAGCTAGCTTAAGTGTTCTAAGCTTGTCAAGTATTTCAGTCAATGGAGTAGCTGTCTGAAAGGCCTCTTCCAGAGACTCAAACCAGAACGCCGCAGCAGCAGTGACAGGCGCAATGCATACAAGGGGCTGCAGGATAAAACCTTGTTGAATAAACATTTTCTTAAGGTAACCTAATTTTTTATCCATTGGATCTGAAAAAGCACAACTGTCCTCGACAGGGATAGTAGTACGCTTTGCTAAAGTAATTTCTCTGGCACTGCAATTGTGTCACAGTCATTCAGAGCAGCTAATACCTCCCCAAGCAATACACGGAGGTTCTCAAGCTTAAATTTAAAAGTAGAAATATCTGAATCAGGTTTCCCCGAATCAGAAATATCACCCACAGACTGAAGCTCTCCTTCCTCAGCTTCTGCATATTGTGACGCAGTATCAGACATGGGCCTTAAAGCATCTGCGCGCTCTGTATTACGTCTAACCCCAGAGCTATCGCGCTTTCCTCTGAATTCAGGCAGTCTGGCTAATACCGCTGACAGGGTATTATCCATGATTGCCGCCATGTCCTGCAAAGTAATCGCTATGGGCGTCTTTGATGTACTTGGCGCCATTTTAGCGTGAGTCCCTTGAGCGGGAGTCAAAGGGTCCGACACGTGGGGAGAGTTAGTCGGCATAACTTCCCCCTCGTCAGAATCCTCTGGTGATAATTCTTTTAAAGATAACAGCTGATCTTTATTGTTTAAAGTGAAATCAATACATTTAGTACACATTCTCCTATGGGGTTCCACCATGGCTTTTAAACATAATGAACAAGGAGTTTCCTCTATGTCAGACATGTTTATACAGACTAGCAAGCTTGGAAAACACTTAAATCAAGTTCACAAGCAATATAAAAAAAAACCTTACTGTGCCTTTAAGAGAAACAAATTTTGTCAAAATTTGAAATAACAGTGAAAAAAGGCAGTTAAACTAACGAAATTTTTACAGTGTATGTAACAAGTTAGCAGAGCATTACACCCACTTGCAAATGGATGATTAACCCCTTAATACAAAAAACAGATTAACAAAACGAAAAATATGTTTTTTAAACAGTCATAACAGAAGCCTTTTGAGCCCTTCAGAGATGTCTTATAGCATGCAGGGGACTGCTGAGGGAAGCTGAATGTCACAGTTTGTAATTTTAACTGCACCAACTGTAACTTTTATACTATAACAGTGGAAAGCCTCAGGAAACTGTTTCTAGGCAAAAATAAAGCCAGCCATGTGGAAAAAAACTAGGCCCCAATAAGTTTTATCACCAAAGCATATCTAAAAACGATTAAACATGCCAGCAAATGTTTTATATTGCACATTTATAAGAGTATATATCTCTGATAGTAAGCCTGATACTAGTCGCTATTAAATCACTGTATTTAGGCTTAACTTACATTAATTCGGTATCAGCAGCATTTTCTAGCAATTCCATCCCTAGAAAAACTTAAACTGCACATACCTTATTGCAGGATACCCTGCACGCTATTCTCCCTCTGAAGTTACCTCACTCCTCAGACATATGTGAGAACAGCAGTGGATCTTAGTTACTTCTGCTAAGATCATAGAAAACGCAGGCAGATTCTTCTTCTAAATGCTGCCTGAGATAAAATAGTACGACTCCGGTACCATTTAAAAACAAACTCTTGATTGAAGAAAAAACTAACTATATTACACCACTTTCCTCTTACTACGTCCAGCTATGTTGAGAGTTGCAAGAGAATGACTGGATATGGCAGTTAGGGGAGGAGCTATATAGCAGCTCTGCTGTGGGTGATCCTCTTGCAACTTCCTGTTGGGAAGGAGAATATCCCACAAGTAATGGATGATCCGTGGACTGGATACACCTTACAAGAGAAATAATAAATATACTTCCTAAAAATGTTCAGTGGCACAAAGGACTTAGGCAATGCTGCATTGTACTACTCTTCAGTTTTCTACTTTAGAGGGCTCTTGAGTTTTGGCTACTCAAAGCACATTTTTATTTTTGCATTTTCATGGGGCCACAAAAACTATGGCATACGTTCTTAGTTGTGCTTTTACCTTGGAGCCACAAAGACTTGTGTAAGGGGCCGAATGAGGACCTTGGACTGCCAGTTGGCCATCCATGTCTTAAATAATGGATCAAAAGAAAAAAAAAAGTTCAAAATATACCTTAGTACTGCTCAACACCAGCATACAAATTTGTATTCACAAAATTTTTAGATCTAGATATATCAGATAAGGGAAAATACAGGTGTTCCAGTTAGTACGATCTTTCCAAAAAATTCTTAAATTTTTCTCCATAAAGACATACATACGTGTGTGTCTTGATTCAATGGTGAGGCATTAACATTAGAATTATACAAGAATTGAACAAGGATTGGGCAAGGGGCAAGACACAAGGCAAGTACTTTTGTAATATGTTTCATATACCTTTTGTTTTCTTAGGCAATTGCTACTGTAATTCTATGTCTTATGTGTTTAACTGGTTCCCAATTTTGTAAAAATGCTCAATATATTCATATTCTTTTTTGCCAACTCCCGTCTCTAGAAAAAACTACATTATTCAGTTACTTCTTCTCCCACTCCACCCGCACTGTTCATTAGCCCATCTGTCTTAAACTCAGCTTACTTTGTACTCATGAACTTTACCTATTCCTAAACACTCTCTCTCCCCCTGCAGCTCATCTCAAAAGCAGTCTCACTACTGCAAATCTGTATGTCATCTCATGTCACTCTCCCTCTTGCTTTTACTTACTGCTGGTGACATCTCCCTTAATCCTGGTCCCCAACCACTGCTAAGCCGTGCACATCCATGTGTACCATCCCATAGACTCAGAAAACAAAACACTGCAAACCTTACTCACATTCCTCTTGCATCAAAAGCCACTACCCCTTTCACTTGCGCACTCTGGAACTTTGCAACAAGCTCACTTCTATACATGACCTCTTTATCTCCTGCTCCCTTAACCTTCTGGCCCTAACAGAAACCTGGCTCTCTCCCCTAGACACAGCATCCACTGCTGCTCTGTCACATGGGGATCTCCACTTCAGCCACACTCCTAGGTCTGGTAATAGACAAGGAGGTGGTGTACGTATTTTACTTTCCTCTCAGTGCACCTTCCAACAAATACATCCCATCTCTTCCCTCAATCGAAACCCAAATGATTTGCTTATTTTCCCCTCTCTCTGTACGTGTTGCAGTCATATACCGACCCCCTGGCGCCTCAACTCAATTTCTAGATCACTTGGCTGCCAGGCTACCATATTTCCTTTCCTCAGACACGCCTGCCCTCTTGGCGACTTCAAAATCCCTCTCGACAATCCCATTGCCTCATCTGCAAAACAACTTCTGCAACTCACTTCCTCTTTCGGTCTGTCACAATGGACTGATTCTCCCACTCACAAAGACGGTCAATCTCTTGACCTGATCTTTAGCTATCGATGCACTCTCTCAAACTTCACAAACTCCCCCTTTCCTCTTTCTGACCACCATCTTCCTTACTTGCAACATATCATCCCTTTCTACAACTCTCCCTCATTCTACTCCTCACACCAAACTTCACAGAAGCATTATGTCTTTAGATCAGCAACAGCTTGCTAATTCCCTCAAACCGCTCCTCTCATCCTTCTCCTTTTCCTGCCCTGAACAATCTGCCACTATAATTCCACCCTTATATCAATCCTTGACTAACTCGCCCCTCTTACCATTGCTCGGAAATCACACACTCATCCTCAGCTCTGGCATACTCCTCTGACACGGTACCTACACAGATGTTCCCGTACTGCTGAAATGCACTGGAAAAAATCTTGGAGTTCAGCTGATTTTCTTAATTACAAATTCATCTTGAACTCCTACTATTCTACCCTTAATCTCCATAAGCAACACTACTTCTCTACTCTTATCTCTAATCTTTCCACAAACCCAAAACGTCTGTTCTACACTTTCAATACTCTCCTCCACCCTCCCCCACCTCCTAATACAACTTCTCTGTCAGCTCAAGACTTTGCCAGCCACTTCAATAACACAAATGAATGCATCAGAAATGAAATCAGCTCTCAACATAATTCCATTCTCTCCCCCCCTCAAATACTCTCACTCAACCACAACCCACATAACCTGAAACTTAGCTCATTCTCCCCTGTTACTGAGGAAGTAGTTTCGGCACTTATACTGCGCTCTCACCTCACTACCTGTCCCCTTGACACTATCCCCTCACAGCTACTCCCCTCCCTCTCTGCTACTCTTACCCCTATACTAACACACATTTTCAACCTCTCCCTCAGCACCGGTATATTTGCCTCATCGCTGAAACATGCACTGGTCAAACCTATCTTCAAAACACCTTCCCTTTATCCTACCTCCCCATCAAACTACCGCCTTATTTCCCTCCTCCCTCTTGCCTCAAAGCGTCTCGAAAAAACTAGTATATGCACACCTATCCCATTTCCTTACGTTAAACTCTCTTCTTGACCCACTGCAATCTTGATTTTGTCCCCATCACTCCACAGAGACAGCTATTGTTAAGGTTACCAACGACCTACTTACAGCAAAATCAGAAGGCCACTTCTCTCTGCTTATCCTCCTTGATCTGTCCGCAGCCTTTGACACTGTTGACCACCCTCTTTAGCTCCAAACCATCCAATCCTTCGGCATCTGTGACACAGCCCTTTTCTGGGGCCTCTCCTCTGCCCCGTCACCACTTTCCGTCAGAGTACCGCAAGGTTCTGTCCTCGGTCCCCTTCTCTTCTCAATCTACATGTCATCACTAGGTTCCCTAATAAAGTTCCACAGTTTCTAATATCATTTGTATACCGACGACACCCAAATCTACTTCTCTGCACCAGACCTATCTCCTTCCTTGCTAACCCGTGTCACTAACTCAAGCTAAATCTCTCCAAAACTGAGCTCCTCATTTTCCCCCCTTCTTCAATAATCTCCATCCCCAATCTCTCTATAACTGGAGACAACTCCATCATTACCCCTACCCCGCATGCCCGATGTCTCGTGGTCACATTTGCTTCAGATCTTTCTTTCACTCCTCACATTCAGTCCTTGGCTAAAGCCTGCCGCTTCCACAATAAAAATCTCTAAAATTAGACACTTCCTTACACAAGACACAACTAAGATTTTAATCCACTCACTCATTCTTGCCTCAATTACTGCAACTCTGTCCTCTCTGGTCTCCCCACCTGCCGCCTAGCTCCTTTACAATCTATAATGAATGCCTCTGCCAGACTCATCTTCCTTACACGTCGCTCTTCATCTGCTGCTCCTCTCTGCCAATGCCTTCACTTGCTTCCTCTTGCCTCTAGGATCAAACACAAAATTCTCACTCTGACATACAAAGCCCTCAACTGCACTGCTCCCCCCTATATCTCAGACCTTGTCTCCAGATACTCTCCCTCCCGTCCCATTCGCTCTGCTCATGACCTCCTCCTCTCCAGTTACCTCATCGCACTCGCGTTTACAGGACTTCTCCAGACTGGCTCCCATCTTGTGAAACTCTCTGCCTCGCCCCACAAGACTCTTCCCCTAGTTTTGAAAGCTTCAATCGCTCCCTAAAGACTCTACTGTTCAGGGATGCATACAACCTATGCTAACCTTACTTTATACCAGCTCCACTTCTCCATTGATATCCCCTGAACCCCCTTAGCATGTAAGCCTAAGAGTCCAGCTGTTTGTAGATCACCTTCTTAAAAGCCGACTACCCAGCTGATCCCTATAATTGTTTTGTTGTACTCCCCCTTTGTTTATAGCACTGCGGAATCTGTTGGCACTCTACAAATCACTAATAATAATAATAATAATAATAATACAAATGGTAAACATCACATACTAGGTACCAAGGGATTACAATGAAACATTGCCAAGTGGGAAAATTGTTACAGTATATTATTCAGAAAGATGACATGGATGACAGACTGTGGTAAAAGGTGTATTTAAAAAATAAAAATTGCTTGCATACCCTGTTAGATGTGTTGACACCAGCTTGTCTAGATGAGGCGGAGCCACCAGTACTATAGGGTATCCTAGGCTGCGTTGAAACCCCTGGGGATGCAGTTTTGGGGGCAGGCTTTGCACGAGAAAAAGAACCGCTTGACAACGGTGCCGGATCTTTTTTTTTTGGAACAGCACCTTTTTCTGAAAAGAGAAAAAAAAGCATTGAATTTACAGTGACATGTAAGCAAGCGAGCTAGTGAATACATAGAAAAACCAAGTAAAAATGACAAAAAAGTTCAAAAAGAAAATGTTTTAAAAGCAGTGGTCTCAAAGATAGTTTGAATTGGCCCTTCCTTGTTTATAATATAATAATTAAACCATTAATTTCTGCTGTCAGTTTTTTTTTGTTTGTTTTTTAGGGTTTTAAGAGGTGTAACTAGTTGATGTTGTATATAGGCACTCACAGGATAAATATAAAAAGACAAGTGTTCGTTGTAGATGCCCACCGTGCACTGCTTGGATAAATGACATTTTTTTACTTTGTTATACAGTTTCATAATGATCACTTTACTTGGCAATCACAAGATAAATATAGACAACTGTATGTCTATTGCGGGCAAAAAAACGCCCACCATGCAACACTACTTTGGTTAATGTTATTCTCAGTTCTTTGTATATACAGTTCCGGAGCACTTAGTTCAAGAGGCCCCCATGGGAGAAGAACACTTGGCCAGTGGCCCCCAGATACATTGAGCTTGATACCTCTGTTTTAAAGTGTGTGTTATATGCAACCAAATAATACAATACTCAGAGGTTAAACAAACAGTCAGATCCACTACTGGGAGCTAGCTCTGCACGTGGTAAGCCAAACATAAGCGTGTAGCCATTAATTACTAGTTTGCACCCAGTAGTGTATTGCTGCCACTGAGCCCACCTAGGCATGCGCGTCAAGAAAAACAAAAAAAACACAAAGAAAAAGACCTATTACATTTTTTAAATGCATGTGATGTCAATCATAATTTTGATTTTCATGTCCCTTTAATATTATTTTTTTTTATTTCTAAGCAAATTTGCTTCAAAGAACAATTGATTAACTAGAATAATTTTAAAGGGGTTATTAAAAACCATAATTGACGCATTGAAGCAGCGTGTGCAATCTATTCTAGATCTACATTTTTGGAAGCTCAATCAAAGCTTGCACAAAGTGCTACACATTGACCCTAGACCAGAATCTTCATTTGGACTCGAGCACTGATTACCACAAAGACTGATAACGGATCACACATTGGCGCTCAGCGGATTAAAGATGGGCCGTCCCCACATGGAGTTGGGAGATCGCAAACTCTGCCGGCTATGCTGAGTACTTCATATGCGGATCACATAACAGTGGTTGAGCACCAGAGCTCTAGCACAAAATTGGAGTCAGTCATAAGGGACAAAGAGGGTACATACATTAAGTGTTATACGACAGAGGGATGTATCATGCCAGTAGTGAAACTATGTGTTGTTGATCGAGACACCCCTTACACAACTCCAGGCTGCTTGTATTCATGTATTCAGGATATGGCTACACCATAACAGATGATCTGAAAACCAGACCCATACACATCCCCGCTGAGGTCCTTCTTGGGGGAGTTGGTAGTGTGTTGCTGCAGGGAATGACTACATTGAGACCCGGTGATATGCAGCCTAAGTATCGACCTGCTATAATTTTTTCATAAGCCCTTCTGCAATCTATTGCAATTCTTTATTTAGCTATCCTACAACAGAACTGGGACCCTGGGGGTTTGTTTCGCTTGATGCACTTTCATCTCCCACAAGGGAGAGAGAGAGTGGAATATGCTTTACAATACCGCATACTTTGCTTATGCTGCACATATGTCGGACCAAGTAGACAAGTCACCCTTTATCTAATGATGCGGTATGAACAGGCACTATGGGACTGTTCATCTTAAAGGGACACTGTACCCAAAATTTTTCTTTCGTAATTCAGATAGAGCATGACATTTTAAGCAACTTTCTAATTTACTCCTATTATCAATTTTTCTTCGTTCTCTTGCAATCATTATTTGAAAAAGAAGGCATCTAAGCTTTTTTTTGGTTTCAGTACTCTGGATAGCACTTTTTTATTGGTGGATGAATTTATCCACCAATAAAAGTGCTGTCCAGAGTACTGAAACCAAAAAAAAGCTTAGATGCCTTCTTTTTCAAATAATGATAGCAAGAGAACGAAGAAAAATTGATAATAGGAGTAAATTAGAAAGTTGCTTAAAATTGCATGCTCTATCTGAATTACGAAAGAAAAAAAATTTGGGTACAGTGTCCCTTTAACTAAACAGTCGTTTTAACTCAGTAAGCCACTTTATACATGTGCAGTAAGGTTGGTTATACTCTTTGTGAGAGAAGGGTAGAGGGAGAGATAGATAGATCTATCTATATTATATAGATATATATATATATATATATATATAGATATATCCACTCAATAGATTTCCTGATCGCAGATCCCATATACATATTTACTCAAGTCACTTGTAAATTTGGTCAATTATGATATTTGATGTTCTAATATACACTCCAAGAGTATGATGGCTCACTGTTTGCACGAGGACACGATTCTGAGGAGCTCATTTAAAGGGACATAATACTCATATGCTAAATCACTTGAAACTGATGCAGTATAACTGTAAAAAACTGACAGGAAAATATCACCTGAGCATCTCTATATAAAAAAGGAAGATATTTTACCTCACAATTTCCTCAGCTCAGCAGAGTTAGTTCTGTGTAAATAGTTATACTCAGCTGCTCCCAGCTGCAGGTAAAAATAAAATATGAAGAAATGAACAGCAGCCAATCAGCATCAGCAGTGCTGAGGTCATGAACTCTTACTGTGATCTCATGAGATTTGACTTAACTCTCATGAGATTTCATAGTAAGCTTCCTTTACCTGATTGGTGAAATAATATGAGAGTTCACGATGCTCATTCCCTAAGATGTCCCAGGACAGACACACTAAAATGCTGCTTAGAAATCCTTTACAATGGGAGGTGGCTACTGAGGAACTTTTGAGGTAAAATATTTTTTACATAGAGATGTTCAGGAGATATTTTCTAGTCAGCTTTTTACAGCTATGCTGCATCACTTTCAAATGTTTAAACATTTGGGTATTATGGCCCTTTAATATATGGGTTGCCAACTCTTATATCTTAGTGGAAGAGGTCTGTATTGAGCTTAGATCTTACAAAATCTCAGTTATGTTAAACACACATACTTGCTACCCATTGAAATAGGCTGAACGTTACCTAAAGTACACAATCAGCAGCAGTTTAACTGGTACTGTAATGTGTAAAATTGATACAAACTGCCATAACACTCTCCCTTTTATTATTTTTTCTTAAGGACTCTTAATGTACCCATAATCTCCTCTTGCTTTGCCAACTATCCAGTGTTACACACACCATAGTTGTGATCTGTTCCACGTGATCTTTTATTATGTAAAATGTACTCCACCCATTAAGAGGTCCTAGAACTAGTCAGGATAGGTAAATGCCCTCCTATCTCAAAAGGAGATTTTCCAATTAGTTTAGTTCTCAGCTGATTTCTTCCTCCTCTATATTGAGCCTATATAATAAGTCTGGAAACCTAGCTATGATGAAGTATCACATATATTTAAGGTGACCTAAATTTAAACAGTAATGTAACCTACCTAGCCCTTCTAAACAGTTACTAGGTAGACATATATGGGCCTTTTATTAGTCTAGTAAAACAACTCGTTATGCACAAACCCCAAATTTACCGCTTAGTTTAGTGTTATTAAACAGATTACAGCTGCATTATGAAACTCTTGGAAAGCCCATGGTTAGGTATACTCCTATCATTAGTGGGACTATCGGTTGATGTCTTTATTGAGTTTATTACAGGTTAATGCTGCAGCATTGAATGTTTTTCACCACTATGAGAAAATGATCCACAACTCTGCCTGATTTTCAACATACATACATAACTAACTCTACTCAAGCTATATTGCTTGGTTGTATAATGTCATGCATAGGTGAGAATGTGTTGTCTGCGGCCAGGACAGCATATCTTAGCTTATATATTTACTACAACCAATATCATCAAGAGCAGGCGTCTCCTCCAGTGTTATATATAAAAGCAAATTTCTCATTGAGACACATACTGCAATATCTCTAATAATTTAGTTTAATGTTATTGATCTAGAAAGCAGTGTACTGATATCTACATCTACAGCGGTAACCACATTACCCATGGAGTCCTTTAGTGGTGATTTCTACTATAATAGAGGATATGATACACTATTTAATATGGCAGTCTTTTATAATTTGTACCCATTCCCAGTTCTGGCAATGCCACCATGGCCCTAATCTCCCCTATAGGAGATATATCATAGGCTAATATACGGTCTGTAACAGTTTCTAATTGATAATAGAACTGCTCTAAGACTAAATTGGGCGACGTTACATAGTGAGTTCAGTGTTGATACGATATCATTTTCCATGCAGAATGATACATGTAATATAAGGTATTATAATCATACTATTTGTATGTAACTATAGTGTGATCCCATGCTCATAAGTTTATATTAACCCCTAGTTTCTATTTTACAATTTATTATCTGGTTGATATGTCACATTCCTACCCCCCATAAGCTAGTCTATATCATGTAATTATCTATTTTTGAGTATTTTCCTGGCAAAAAAAAAAAAAAAAAGAATAAAAAAAGAAAAACAAAGGTTCATCATTTGATACCCATAAGTGGTCTCCTTTTGTCTCAGTTTACAGACTATAACTACTCATTTTGTACATCGTTAAGAAGTCCAAGAGTGGCCTCATAAGGCATCTAGTGGGTATGCAGTTTATATGGCAAATTTTGTTTATACAAAGAGTGTAAATGTCATATATGCATTATATATATATATATATATATATATATATATATATATATATATATATATATACACACATATACATATATATATATATATATATATATATATATATATATATATATATATATATATATACATACATACATACACACACACATATACATATATACATATACATACATACACACACTGATTTGTACCAGATGTAAGCCATGCAACCATTTATTCTGTATTGTCTATGTCTTGACATTCAATATTTGTAAGCCTCGAATTGAACCTTAATAAAAATTATATAAATATATATATATATATATAAAAGAAATAAAAAAAATAAATCATAATTGATACATGTTGACATAGAAGTGATGAATTGCTGGCAGTAACATTTTGGACATTTGTAGCAGGAACATACACTAACGAATCTGTGCGGAAAATAGGTGAAACGTCGCCCAATAAATTTCACAGCAAGGCCTTTTGGCAGCCTCACAAGTGCCTATGAATTTAGGCCATAGACTATACAAACTTTTTTACACATAGACAATACCTCCTTACTGTAGCTAAACTCACCAGAGCAGCCATGGGAATGACCATCATTGTGCACAATAAAAGTGACACAGAATTGACTAAAATAGAAATCACTTCCATGAATATGAAATAACAGGCAAGCACTCCCAAATCTTTGAAATTCCAATAGTTTATTCACAGGCAACAATTCTGGGTTCCCGACTCTTCCTCAGGCTTGATAACATGTTTTCAAACAGTCACTCATTTTATAATGAATAAACCACTCCCCTATGACATTATCAAGGTGACATTACCCAATATTCCCTAATACAGTGGTTTTTAAACATGTCTACAGGCCTCCCTAACAGGTCACATTTTGAGGATATCTGAACTAGAGCACAGGCGAAATAATCCGTTAATTAGTAAGCATGTTTATTTTACCTGCTCTCATCCAAGGTTATACTGAAAACCCAATATTCCCTAATACAGTGGTTTTTAAACATGTCTACAGGCCTCCCTAACAGGTCACATTTTGAGGATATCTGAACTAGAGCACAGGCGAAATAATCCGTTAATTAGTAAGCATGTTTATTTTACCTGCTCTCATCCAAGGTTATACTGAAAACCTGGCCTGTCGGGGAAGCTTGAGGACAGGTTTGAAAACCAGTGCCCTAATACAAAAATACCCATACAACCACAATAGATTGTGACATGCATAACATTTGGGCTAGGTCAATCCTGACAAAAAAATCCAAAATATAAAACAAAATAATAATAATAAATAAATAAAAAAAGGAAAATTATATTCACGGTTTAGGCTCTTTGGGTATAAGGTATTCAACCTATGTTTCCACATGGTCTCCTTTTTTAATACAATTTAATCTCCATCAAATCCTATACGCCCATAGGGACATAACCTTCTGAGAAGTCTCCCCAATACATTACAAACCACAAGGGCATTTAAGGGCATAGACCACATAATAGCACAAACACGTAAAAAATACCGCTTGATAGAAAACCTTTTGCCCGTATAAAGATGGCAAATCAAATCACCTTTAATAATGCTATTACAATGCAAACATTTTAAAACATGGAAAATGTATTGTGACGTTGTGGCTTAATGGAAGACTATTTGCCCTGTTGTGTCACTTGCTTTGCCCTAACCAATTGTTTATCAATAGGGTTACCCTTAACCCCTTCAAAAAGTTGGGACATTCCATGCCAACCTAACAGCGCTGGGTTTTAAACGCCGTTAGGACGGCATGGAACGTCCTACCATATATGGTCACCTGAAGCTTCCCACTTTGATCAAGGCAAGGATCGGCCTTGGGGGCGTGCCTAGCAGCATAGGCAGTCCCTCATGAGATGATCCCCGGCCTTGAAATCACATGATTGCATTGACAATTACATGAATTTATTTCTACTAATAGTGTTTACATCTGAACATGGTTCCGATGTGAACACTTTTGTACCGCCACAAAGGGGTTTAAATAAAGCTGCATACAGAGGAATCTGAAATCCCTCTTTATCAGGTTTCAATTCTCTCAACATAAACCTATTTCTGCAAATAATCCAATGTAAACTCTGACTCATAGCATTACAATTTGTGGCAAAAGCAAGTCTATGTGGTATATTCTGATCCATTCTATAATTGGAAAGATCAATATATGCCAAGTCCACACTAATGTAGCCCCTCTCAAACCTCAAGCGCATCTCTTTTGGATGCAATTGGTGAGAAGAGGGGCTAGACACTTTTCTCTCAGCCCTTAAGAGCTGGGCCTTAGGGGGATGATAACTGTGCCATAACAGCAGGGTATTCTGATCTGTGGGATTCTTTAAAAAAAAAAATCTGTTTCAAAGCGTCTATCGACTAGTCTTACAGCTATATCCAAAAAAATCTAAGGATTTACAGAATAACATAATTTATGCTTACCTGATAAATTCCTTTCTTCTGTTGTGTGATCAGTCCACGGGTCATCATTACTTCTGGGATATAACTCCTCCCCAACAGGAAATGCAAGAGGATTCACCCAGCAGAGCTGCATATAGCTCCTCCCCTCTACGTCACTCCCAGTCATTCGACCAAGAATCAACGAGAAAGGAGAAACCAAGGGTGAAGTGGTGACTGGAGTATAATTTAAAAGATATTTACCTGCCTTAAAACAGGGCGGGCCGTGGACTGATCACACAACAGAAGAAAGGAATTTATCAGGTAAGCATAAATTATGTTTTCTTCTGTTATGTGTGATCAGTCCACGGGTCATCATTACTTCTGGGATACCAATACCAAAGCAAAAGTACACGGATGACGGGAGGGATAGGCAGGCTCATTATACAGAAGGAACCACTGCCTGAAGAACCTTTCTCCCAAAAATAGCCTCCGAAGAAGCAAAAGTGTCAAATTTGTAAAATTTGGAAAAAGTATGAAGCGAAGACCAAGTTGCAGCCTTGCAAATCTGTTCAACAGAGGCCTCATTCTTAAAGGCCCAAGTGGAAGCCACAGCTCTAGTAGAATGAGCTGTAATTCTTTCAGGAGGCTGCTGTCCAGCAGTCTCATAGGCTAAACGAATTATGCTACGAAGCCAGAAGGAGAGAGAGGTAGCCGAAGCCTTATGACCTCTCCTCTGACCAGAGTACACGACAAACAGGGAAGACGTTTGTCGAAAATCCTTAGTTGCCTGCAAGTAGAACTTGAGGGCACGAACTACATCCAGATTGTGTAGAAGACGTTCCTTCTTTGAAGAAGGATTTGGACACAAGGATGGAACAACAATCTCTTGATTGATATTCCTGTTAGTGACTACCTTAGGTAAGAACCCAGGTTTAGTACGCAGAACTACCTTGTCTGAGTGAAAAATCAGATAAGGAGAATCACAATGTAAGGCTGATAACTCAGAGACTCTTCGAGCCGAGGAAATAGCCATTAAAAACAGAACTTTCCAAGATAACAATTTTATATCAATGGAATGAAGGGGTTCAAACGGAACACCCTGTAAAACGTTAAGAACTAAGTTTAAACTCCATGGCGGAGCAACAGCTTTAAACACAGGCTTGATCCTAGCTAAAGCCTGACAAAAGGCCTGGACGTCTGGATTTTCTGACAGACGCCTGTGTAACAAGATGGACAGAGCTGAGATCTGTCCCTTTAATGAGCTAGCCGATAAACCCTTTTCTAAACCTTCTTGTAGAAAGGACAATATCCTAGGAATCCTAACCTTACTCCAGGAGTAACCTTTGGATTCGCACCAGTATAGGTATTTACGCCATATCTTATGGTAAATCCTTCTGGTAACAGGCTTCCTAGCCTGTATCAGGGTATCAATAACCGACTCAGAAAAACCACGTTTTGATAAAATCAAGCGTTCAATTTCCAAGCAGTCAGCTTCAGAGAAGTTAGATTTTGATGTTTGAATGGACCCTGTATCAGAAGGTCCTGTCTTAGAGGTAGAGACCAAGGCGGACAGGATGACATGTCCACTAGATCTGCATACCAAGTCCTGCGTGGCCATGCAGGCGCTATTAGAATCACTGATGCTCTCTCCTGTTTGATTTTGGCAATCAATCGAGGAAGCAGCGGGAAGGGTGGAAACACATAAGCCATCCCGAAGTTCCAAGGTGCTGTCAAAGCATCTATCAGAACCGCTCCCGGATCCCTGGATCTGGACCCGTAGTGAGGAAGTTTGGCGTTCTGGCGAGACGCCATGAGATCTATCTCTGGTTTGCCCCAACGTCGAAGTATTTGGGCAAAGACCTCCGGATGAAGTTCCCACTCCCCCGGATGAAAAGTCTGGCGACTCAAGAAATCCGCCTCCCAGTTCTCCACTCCCGGGATGTGGATTGCTGACAGGTGGCAAGAGTGAGACTCTGCCCAGCGAATTATCTTTGATACTTCCATCATTGCTAGGGAGCTTCTTGTCCCTCCTTGATGGTTGATGTAAGCTACAGTCGTGATGTTGTCCGACTGAAACCTGATGAACCCCCGAGTTTTTAACTGGGGCCAAGCCAGAAGGGCATGGAGAACTGCTCTCAATTCCAGAATGTTTATTGGCAGGAGACTTTCCTCCTGATTCCATTGTCCCTGAGCCTTCAGAGAATTCCAGACAGCGCCCCAACCTAGTAGGCTGGCGTCTGTTGTTACAATTGTCCAGTCCGGCCTGCTGAATGGCATCCCCCTGGACAGATGTGGCCGAGAAAGCCACCATAGAAGAGAGTTTCTGGTCTCTTGATCCAGATTCAGAGTAGGGGACAAGTCTGAGTAATCCCCATTCCACTGACTCAGCATGCACAATTGCAGCGGTCTGAGATGTAGACGTGCAAAGGGAACTATGTCCATTGCTGCTACCATTAAGCCGATCACCTCCATGCATTGAGCTACTGACGGGAGTTGAATGGAATGAAGGACACGGCATGCATTTAGAAGCTTTGTTAATCTGTCTTCTGTCAGATAAATCTTCATTTCTACAGAATCTATAAGAGTCCCCAAGAATGGAACTCTTGTGAGAGGAAAAAGAGAACTCTTCTTTTCGTTCACTTTCCATCCATGCGACCTTAGAAATGCCAGAACTAACTCTGTATGAGACTTGGCAGTTTGAAAGCTTGAAGCTTGTATCAGAATGTCGTCTAGGTACGGAGCTACCGAAATTCCTCGCGGTCTTAGTACCGCCAGAAGGGCACCCAGAACCTTTGTGAAGATTCTTGGAGCCGTAGCCAATCCGAATGGAAGAGCTACAAACTGGTAATGCCTGTCTAAGAAGGCAAACCTTAGATACCGGTAATGATCTTTGTGAATCGGTATGTGAAGGTAAGCATCCTTTAAATCCACTGTGGTCATGTACTGACCCTTTTGGATCATGGGTAAGATTGTCCGAATAGTTTCCATTTTGAACGATGGAACTCTTAGGAATTTGTTTAGGATCTTTAAATCCAAGATTGGCCTGAAAGTTCCCTCTTTTTTGGGAACCACAAACAGGTTTGAGTAAAACCCTTGTCCTTGTTCCGACCGCGGAACCGGATGGATCACTCCCATTAATAACAGATCTTGTACACAGCGTAGAAACGCTTCTTTCTTTATCTGGTTTGTTGACAACCTTGACAGATGAAATCTCCCTCTTGGGGGAGAGAATTTGAAGTCTAGAAGGTATCCCTGAGATATGATCTCTAGCGCCCAGGGATCCTGAACATCTCTTGCCCAAGCCTGGGCGAAGAGAGAGAGTCTGCCCCCCACTAGATCCGGTCCCGGATCGGGGGCCCTCGGTTCATGCTGTCTTTGGGGCAGCAGCAGGTTTCCTGGCCTGCTTGCCCTTGTTCCAGGACTGGTTAGGTTTCCAGCCTTGTCTGTAACGAGCAACAGCTCCTTCCTGTTTTGGTGCAGTGGAAGTTGATGCTGCTCCTGTTTTGAAATTCCGAAAGGGACGAAAATTAGACTGTCTAGCCTTAGCTTTGGCTTTGTCTTGAGGCAGGGCGTGGCCCTTACCTCCTGTAATGTCAGCGATAATTTCTTTCAAACCGGGCCCAAATAAAGTTTGCCCCTTGAAAGGTATATTAAGTAATTTGGACTTAGAAGTTACATCAGCTGACCAGGATTTTAGCCACAGCGCCCTACGTGCCTGAATGGCGAATCCTGAGTTCTTAGCCGTAAGTTTGGTTAAATGTACTACGGCCTCCGAAATGAATGAATTAGCTAGTTTAAGGACTCTAAGCCTGTCCGTAATGTCGTCCAGCGTAGTTGAACTAAGGTTCTCTTCCAGAGACTCAATCCAAAATGCTGCCGCAGCCGTAATCGGCGCGATGCATGCAAGGGGTTGCAATATAAAACCTTGTTGAACAAACATTTTCTTAAGGTAACCCTCTAATTTTTTATCCATTGGATCTGAAAAAGCACAGCTATCCTCCACCGGGATAGTGGTACGCTTAGCTAAAGTAGAAACTGCTCCCTCCACCTTAGGGACCGTTTGCCATAAGTCCCGTGTGGTGGCGTCTATTGGAAACATCTTTCTAAATATTGGAGGGGGTGAGAACGGCACACCGGGTCTATCCCACTCCTTAGTAACAATTTCAGTTAGTCTCTTAGGTATAGGAAAAACGTCAGTACTCGCCGGTACCGCAAAGTATTTATCCAACCTACACAATTTCTCTGGTATTGCAACAGTGTTACAATCATTAAGAGCCGCTAAAACCTCCCCTAGTAATACACGGAGGTTTTCCAATTTAAATTTAAAATTTGAAATATCTGAATCCAATCTGTTTGGATCAGAACCGTCACCCACAGAATGAAGCTCTCCGTCCTCATGCTCTGCAAGCTGTGACGCAGTATCAGACATGGCCCTAGTATTATCAGCGCACTCTGTTCTCACCCCAGAGTGATCACGCTTGCCTCTTAGTTCTGGTAATTTAGCCAAAACTTCAGTCATAACAGTAGCCATATCTTGTAATGTTATCTGTAATGGCCGCCCAGATGTACTAGGCGCCATAATATCACGCACCTCCCGGGCGGGAGATGCAGGTACTGACACGTGAGGCGAGTTAGTCGGCATAACTCTCCCCTCGCTGTTTGGTGAAATTTGTTCAAATTGTACAGATTGGCTTTTATTTAAAGTAGCATCAATACAGTTAGTACATAAATTTCTATTGGGCTCCACCTTGGCATTGGAACAAATGACACAGGTATCTTCCTCTGAATCAGACATGTTTAACACACTAGCAATAAACTTGCAACTTGGTTACAATCTTATTTAACAAAAACGTACTGTGCCTCAAAGAAGCACTAAACGATTAAATGACAGTTGAAATAATGAACTGAAAGACAGTTATAGCATCAATCCTTAAAAACAACACAACTTTTAGCAAAGGTTTGTTCCCATTAGTAAAGTAACAATAATTAAATTTGAAAATAAAAATTACAGAGCAACGTTTTTAATCACAGACAATATATAAGTCTCACAGCTCTGCTGAGAGAATCTACCTCCCTCCAAAGAAGTTTGAAGACCCCTGAGTTCTGTTAGAGATGAACCGGATCATGCAGGAAATACAAGAGTAACTGACTGGAAATTTTTGATGCGTAGCAAAGAGCGCCAAAAACGGCCCCTCCCCCTCACACACAGCAGTGAGAGAGAAACGAAACTGTCACAATTAAAACAAGCAACTGCCAAGTGGAAAAATAATGCCCAAATATTTATTCACTCAGTACCTCAGAAAATGCAAACGATTCTACATTCCAGCAAAAACGTTTAACATGATAAATACCTATTAAAAGGTTTAGTGTACTTTTAACAGAGTAATTCCGGTGAAATACCATCCCCAGAATACTGAAGTGTAGAGTATACATACATGTCATTATAACGGTATGGCAGGATTTTCTCATCAATTCCATTCAGAAAATAAAAACTGCTACATACCTCAATGCAGATTCATCTGCCCGCTGTCCCCTGATCTGAAGCTTTTACCTCCCTCAGATGGCCGAGAAACAGCAATATGATCTTAACTACTCCGGTTAAAATCATAGTAAAAAACTCTGGTAGATTCTTCTTCAAACTCTGCCAGAGAGGCAATAACACGCTCCGGTGCTATTGTAAAATAACAAACTTTTGATTGAAGTTATAAAAACTAAGTATAATCACCATAGTCCTCTCACACATCCTATCTAGTCGTTGGGTGCAAGAGAATGACTGGGAGTGACGTAGAGGGGAGGAGCTATATGCAGCTCTGCTGGGTGAATCCTCTTGCATTTCCTGTTGGGGAGGAGTTATATCCCAGAAGTAATGATGACCCGTGGACTGATCACACATAACAGAAGAAATATATATATATAAAAAAAAAAAAAAAAAAAAACACAGCTACAAAAACATAGCTGGACCGGTTTTTAGTTACAATATAAGTTATATATTGCACAATATTATTGCATTACCCAATAAAATTAAAGGAACTTTCCAGTGTCATTTTTTGGGTGAGGTGGAGGTTTCCCTTTCCGTATCCCTAAGGTCTTTCTTTGCAGACGCAAAAAAAAAAAAAAAAAACTGACGGCCGAAAGCACCATGAATACACTTGTGGCCCTTTGCTTGCTCATGTTCAGAGCCGAAAAGGTGTTCATAGTAGACATGGCCTGATTCTTGATTTTCCATCTAGTGCTGCTGCAAATAGCAGAAAGTTTGAATCTACAGTTGGTAACATTTTTAATGAATATGCAGGGGGATTTTATTGATCACAGTGAACTAGTAAGGCCAACATTCCAACAAAACAGGACACCAGAATGTACCTTTTGAACGGAATAGTTTAGCTACTAATACAAACAAGGCATTGATAAAGCTAAACCCACCTGGCTTTAGATGTCCATTGCGGCAAGGTAGGTTAGTACTGTCATTACAGACCTCCATTTGCGGGTTTTGACTTTGCATATCTGCTTGCAGCTTTGCTACGCAAACAGAGGAAAAGGGAAGGAAAGAAAATGAACATGAAAAAAATAAAAAACAAACAAAGATGAATGAAGTAACAGACATCACAACAAAAAAAATCATTGGAGAAGATCCTGACCATAACAATGTTTTGATTGTCCTAGGGCACTGGTTTTCAAACTTGTCCTCAGGCCTCTCCAATAGGCCAGGTTTTCAGGATTCCCTTGGATGAGAGCAGGTAAAATAAAAAATTTTACTAATCAGCTGATTATTTCACCTCTGTTCCAGTTAAAGGGACACTGAACCCAAATTTTATTCTTCTGTGATTCAGACAGAGCATGACATTTTAAGCAACTTTCTAATTCACTCCTATTATCAAATTTTCTTCATTCTCTTGGTATCTTTATTTGAAATGCAAGAATGTAAGTTTAGATGCCGAACCATTTTTGGTGAGCAACCTGGGTTGTCCTTGCTGATTGGTGGATAAATTCATCCACCAATAAAGTGCTGTCCAGAGTCTGAACCAAAAAAAGAAGCTTAGATGCCTTCTTTTTCAAATAAAGATAGCAAGAGAAGGAAGAAAAAGTGATAATAGGAGTAAATTAGAAAGCTGCTTAAAAATTACATGCTCTATCTGAATCACGAAAGATAAAATTTGGGTTCAGTGTCCCTTTAAGATATCCTCAAAATTTGGCCTGTTAGGGAGGTCTGAGGACAGGTTTGAAAACCAGTGCCCTAGGATATGCTAGAGTCATTTCAAATATTATACAAGCTACAGATGGCCAAAGCAGATATTTCTAGAACAAAATGTTCTACAACCTGTATTTGTTCAGCAAAAACAATTTATAACTATTTAATTTTCAAATTTTACTGGACATTTTTGTGGAGGCGGCGTTTTAAGCTATTCAAAGTAAATTCAAAATGTATCTAGACCATTGCAACAATTGCTTCTTGGTTATTTTCCCATTTAAATGCCTTCTTTGAAAGAACATGTGAAAGTATATGAAAAAATGAATTGCAGTAGATCATAGGTGTATCCACATGTATATATGTTAATGTCACATTTAAAAATCACAAATAAATATCACAACTGGCTTATTAAACAAATCTTGCTGATTTTATTCAGGTAATTAATTGTAAATCCTAATAAAAATACATATCCTAAACTAGAAGTCTACACAGTGTGTATAAAAGGTTTTAATTACAGACAATGAAAATGAAATTTATTTTAGGAAGGAATGAAACAAAAAGTACAGATGACAAGGGGGGGAAATTTATATATATCTATATAATGCTCAAATAAAGTATTGCAGTATGCAGTGATACCTTTTTTATTGGACTAACATTATATTTCAAAGACAAGCTTTCAAGAGTTTTCCTCCCTTCCTCAGGTCGAAGCAATACTTCACACCTGAGGAAGGGAGGAAAACTCTTGAAAGCTTGTCTTTGAAATATAATGTTAGTCCAATAAAAAAAAGGTATCACTGCAATACTTTGTTATTTGAAATAATAGTAGCAGAAGACTTAGGACTATTTTATTTTTGTATTGTTTAACAAATGTTTTTAGAAATGAAATGTAAAATAAGAAGCCAAAATAAGTTTGCTGTGTTTTAGTTAAAAGCCGACACAATTTAGATTTACTATGGTTGAAATAAATGTTAATAGGTAATCAAAAATATATGTATGAGTTCCAAAACATAAATCATGCAAACTTAAAAAGGAAAAAATTGCCATGCACACAGATTCTAGCAATCCCGATGTTAGCATTTAATTATTGTACAACTTGAATGCATGAATCTTCAGATTCCATATAGAACTACCAAAATGTTATAGATAAATCTTGCTGGATTTTTTTTTCTCCTTATGAAAAACATTTAGTTCTGATTAGTCAGAGCATTTGGAAAAATATTTTGGCCAAATTATAATAAATTGTGTTCTTGCATCTAACTAGCACAATTATTGCACTTGTTTTCGACAGAAAACGCCAGCTGGTACAGTCATTGTTTTTACAGTGATATCAATCACAAAATGCTTCTGCCGTTAATACCCTATAAGCTCTTAATTATTACCTCCATAAACACAAAAATAGTCATAAGATAGATAAATATAAAATTAGCATTTTCATTTTGGTTGAAAATATTATGCGATATGCAAACTAATTTTTGGAATGTTGCAGATCTGGAAGAGCCATTGATAACATTAATTAATTGTATAAGACCAGTGGCGTATTTAGGTTTTGTGATGCCCTAGGCCTTTTTTCCCCTCAATATATTTTTGGCTCAATGTGTAAAAAAATTTTTTTCCCCCATAACAATTCAACAACAAAAAGAAAATGGGCTAGAAAAACATACAGGTGGGTTGAATTGCATGCATCTCATACCATTTTCTCCCTGAGAAAAGGGAGGGAAAAGAAAGAGGGGAGAAAAGGGAGGGAAATAAGTTTCTCACATAGAAAGCTTCCACTGCAAAAATGCGGGCGGCTCTAAATGAAGCAACAGTTTAAAGGAGCACTGCCTGTGAAGAGTGACCTTAATCCGCGCATGTGCCTCGTCTTCTCTGTAAAATCCTGCACTTTAACACTCACTGTACTGTGTGCTGGCTTTTAAAGAGAGGATAAGGCATATGTGCTGCCCCTCCCTTGTTGGCCTAGGCCATAATAGCCCCTTCATAAGACTAAGCAGCCACTTTTTTGCTTCAGAAAAAAAAAAAAAAAAAAAAAAAAAAAAAAAAAAAAGACCACACCACCTGTAAGAGTCCATAAGAAAGGGGCAAAAACACCCCCACATACCAGAGCTCAGCTCCACCAATACTGCCAGAAATCCCCTGCTATAAATATTGGCAAAATAAAGAAGAGACAGAAATATAGGAAAGGAGAAAAGCAAGGTTTGTTACTAACTGTACGTATAACAAGGACAGGGCTTCTGTACTCTCACCATCATGAAAGAAAACTAAAATGTATGCTTATCTAATAAACTATTTTTTTTATAAGATGGTGAGAGTCCATAAGAACATCACATGTGAGACCCAATACCCAAACAGTGAAGCCTATGAAATAGAGGTATAACTAAGTAGGCAGGTGTGCTAGCAATCTGGCAGTTTAGTACTGCAAGTTGTTGTGCCTAAGACTTTGTTGCTTCTACGAAAATTTGATAGCCACTCCGTTTTCTTCCTTCTGTCAGATTCCTAAGAACAGTACAATTTCCTTATTAATAGTATCCATGTATACCACCTTAGGAGGAAAATAGCTGGTTCTAAAAACAGATTTATCCTGATGGAAGAAGAACAGAGCAGAAAGCTCAGACACCCACATAGCCGAGGAAATGGCAAGCAGAAAAATAACATTCCACGATAAATGGTTATCCATGCATGGAATCAAACAAACAAATGAGCTTGAAACAGCAACAGAACCAATTAAGAAGCCAAGTATGAGTAGTTTGAGAAATAACAGGTATGAGTCATGTCAGCGCATAAACAAAAAAGGTCTGAATATTGGAAAGTTTTACAATCTGCCTGTGATAAAGAACAGACAGGATAGAAATCTGACCCTTAAAAAAAGTTAGTGGACAAACCTTCTCCACATCGGACTAGGAATCCTACAGGATTTCCAATGGTAGTCCTTATCTGCACACCATGCTTAGTTGGCCTACACCTTGTAAAACAGGTCTAGTTATGGGTTTTCTACCAAGAATCAAGCTTTCAAATGCCATGGAGGGCACTAGGAAATCTGAATGGGCTCCACATACAATGTATTGTGATTGAGGTCAAAATGGAGATATTACAATCACCAAAGCCCGTTCCTGCTTGATTCTGGTTATGGCTGTGACATGGTTTAATTGAAATAAGTTGAACAGCTCCTTCCTGGGAGAACTCTAAGATAACTTTAAAATCACACAGAGTTCCAAAATGTATAAAGGTTACAGTGCCTGCTGAGATGGCCAAATTCCCTGCTTTCTCAATAGACCACCAGCCAAATAGACTGGAGTTTGTAGTGATCAATGTCCAGTCTGGCAGGCAAAACAAGGCCCCTTGATTCTGCCACCAAGAAAGGGACTGCCTTGCCTTGTGATGCAAAAGGATCCTTTGATACAGATCCTTGTGATCTGCATTCTACAACTAACACAGAAAAGGCCATTGCAGAGGTCTCAAATGAAATGCAGAATAACTGCATCTGATGCAGCAACCATTAGACCCACTACTTCCATGCATTAAGCTACAGTATGAATAGGGGTAAGCTATAAATAAAGCGCACACTTTATGCAGCTTGATACTCTGTCAGAGGATTCTATAAAAGAAATAAAAAAGAGACTCAAATGGCCCATTCACGTCAGTGGAGCATCAGTTGCAAGGAATCTGTGTTCAACTGTCTGCTGAAAGGTGCCTTCACAAACACACGGTCTAGATAAGGTGCTACTTGAATGCCCTGAGCCCAAGCCAACTTCAACAAGATCTCTAGCCCCTTGGTTAACACCAAGGGTGGTGGTGGCTAAGCTAAACGGTAGTGCCACACACTGGTAATGCCTGTTTAGAAGGCAAATCATAAAGAACTTCACATGGTCTTTGACATTTGTGATATGCAAATATGCATTTTTTTAGTTCCAGTGAAGACATAAACCGACTATCCTGCACTAAAGGATGAATAGTGTGATTGGCCTCCATTTTAAAAGGGGGGCCAACTTCAGGAATTTGCTTAAAGATTTCAAATCTAGAAATGTCCAATCTTTTTGTCCAATCTTTTTTAGTAGCCAAGAAAGGTTTCATAGAACCCCTGGCTTTGTTCAAGTTTTGGACCCAGAGTGATAACCCTTCCCCCCTCCATATCTACCATGCAAGATTGTGTTTATCAGCTCTCAGAAGATAGAATCCATCTTTCTCAAGGAGGTCTAGAGCAAAGTATAACATTTTTTTTTTTATTTGAAAAACTAAAATGCAGTCATGCACATTTGACGTTTTGACTATCAGGTTCCTTGATTGGAAATGTGTTTTTTTATAGAAGTATATAATTTTGTGTTATAAAGGAACACTAAAGCCAAAATTAAACTTTCATTATTCAGAGAAAGCATGTAGTTTTAAGAGACTGTCCAATTTACTTCCATTATCAACTTGTGCATGGTCTTTTTATATGCACAATTTGAGGCATCAATTCCTTCTGAGCATATGCAAAAGATCAGTGTATACATATAAGTCTGATTGGCTCATGGCTGTCAGATGATGCCAGGGTCGAAAAATTGAACGACATTTTGAAATATGTCAGAAAAAATAAATAAAAAAATATACTGCTTATTTAACATTCAGAGTAAATGCTATTGCATTGCCTTTATTTCATGCACTAATGGTCCTTTAAAGCAGTGGTTCTCAACCTATTTGTAGCAAGTACCCCTGTAGGCATACATTTCATTTTTTTTGTACCCCAACTGTAGCAGATATATTATTGATCTTTTACATGACCAAAAATGGAAATATAGTCCATTGAAAATAATTATATCTAATTAATGTGCTTCTTAGATTAAAAAAAGAAGAAAATAAACTCTTGTGCATGACGAGAAACATATTTATGGTACCATCTTACTATTTTTAATAACCATTTCATACAGTTTATCTGTCTCATTTTACTGCGGCACACTTCAGTATGATGCACTTTACCCATTTCATAGTGGCACATTTATCCGCCACTTGTCTTGGTGACACAATTTTACTGTTCATATAAGTGAAGCTCAAATCCAGCCCTCCTATGTCACTAACAAGCCAGAACATAAGGTTTTACCAATTTGAGGTGAAACAGTGACTGAGCAGTGGTCCAACCTAGGCAGCAAAATACTCACACTCTTCCCTGGAAGGAGTGCTCAAGGGTAGAAAACATAATTTATGTAAGAACTTACCTGATAAATTCATTTCTTTCATATTAGCAAGAGTCCATGAGCTAGTGACGTATGGGATATACATTCCTACCAGGAGGGGCAAAGTTTCCCAAACCTTAAAATGCCTATAAATACACCCCTCACCACACCCACAAATCAGTTTAACGAATAGCCAAGAAGTGGGGTGATAAGAAAAAAGTGCGAAAGCATAAAAAATAAGGAATTGGAATAATTGTGCTTTATACAAAAAAATCATAACCACCACAAAAAAAGGGTGGGCCTCATGGACTCTTGCTAATATGAAAGAAATGAATTTATCAGGTAAGTTCTTACATAAATTATGTTTTCTTTCATGTAATTAGCAAGAGTCCATGAGCTAGTGACGTATGGGATAATGACTACCCAAGATGTGGATCTTTCCACGCAAGAGTCACTAGAGAGGGAGGGATAAAATAAAGACAGCCAATTCCTGCTGAAAATAATCCACACCCAAAATAAAGTTTAATGAAAACATAAGCAGAAGATTCAAACTGAAACCGCTGCCTGAAGTACTTTTCTACCAAAAACTGCTTCAGAAGAAGAAAACACATCAAAATGGTAGAATTTAGTAAAAGTATGCAAAGAGGACCAAGTTGCTGCTTTGCAAATCTGATCAACCGAAGCTTCATTCCTAAACGCCCAGGAAGTAGAAACTGACCTAGTAGAATGAGCTGTAATCCTTCGAGGCGGAGTTTTACCCGACTCGACATAGGCATGATAAAATAAAGATTTCAACCAAGATGCCAAAGAAATGGCAGAAGCTTTCTGGCCTTTTCTAGAACCGGAAAAGATGACAAATAGACTAGAAGTCTTTCAGAAAGACTTAGTAGCTTCAACATAATATTACAAAGCTCTAACAGCATCCAAAGAATGCAATGATTTCTCCTTAGAATTCATAGGATTAGGACATAATGAAGGAATCACAATTTCTCTACTAATGTTGTTAGAATTCACAACCTTAGGTAAAAAATTCAAAAGAAGTTCGCAGCACCGCCTTATCCTGATGAAAAATCAGAAAAGGAGACTCACAAGAAAGAGCAGATAATTCAGAGACTCTTCTGGCAGAAGAGATGGCCAAAAGAAACAAAACTTTCCAAGAAAGTAATATAATGACCAAAGAATGCATGGGTTCAAAAGGAGGAGCTTGAAGAGCCCCCAGAACCAAATTCAAACTCCAAGGAGGAGAAATTGACTTAATGACAGGTTTTATACGAACCAAAGCTTGTACAAAACAATGAATATCAGGAAGATTAGCAATCTTTCTGTGAAAAAGAACAGAAAGAGCAGAGATTTGTCCTTTCAAGGAACTTGCGGACAAACCTTTATCTAAACCATCCTGAAGAAACTGTAAAATTCTCGGTATTCTAAAAGAATGCCAAGAAAAATGATGAGAAAGACACCAAGAAATATAAGTCTTCCAGACTCTATAATATATCTCTCTAGATACAGATTTACGAGCCTGTCACATAGTATTAATCACAGAGTCAGAGAAACCTCTTTGACCAAGAATCAAGCGTTCAAACTCCATACCTTAAAATTTAAGGATTTGAGATCCTGATGGAAGAAAGGACCTTGCGACAGAAGGTCTGGTCTTAACGGAAGAGTCCACAGCTGGCAAGAGGCCATCCGGACAAGATCCGCATACCAAAACCTGTGAGGCCATGCTGGAGCTACCAGCAGAACAAACGAGCATTCCTTCAGAATCTTGGAGAATACTCTTGGAAGAAGAACTAGAGGCGGAAAGATATAGGCAGGATGATACTTCCAAGGAAGTGATAATGCATCCACTGCCTCCGCCTGAGGATCCCGGGATCTGGACAGATACCTGGGAAGTTTCTTGTTTAGATGAGAAGCCATCAGATCTATTTCTGGGAGTTCCCACATTTGAACAATCTGAAGAAATAGCTCTGGGTGAAGAGACCATTCGCCCGGATGCAACGTTTGGCGACTGAGATAATCCGCTTCCCAATTGTCTATACCTGGGATATGAACCGCAGAGATTAGACAGGAGCTGGATTCCGCCCAAACCAAAATTCGAGATACTTCTTTCATAGCCAGAGGACTGTGAGTCCCTCCTTGATGATTGATGTATGCCACAGTTGTGACATTGTCTATCTGAAAACAAATGAACAACTCTCTCTTCAGAAGAGGCCAAGACTGAAGAGCTCTGAAAATTGCACGGAGTTCCAAAATATTGATCGGTAATCTCACCTCCTGAGATTCCCAAACCCCTTGTGCCGTCAGAGACCCCCACACAGCTCCCCAACCTGAAAGACTTGCATCTGTTGAGATTATAGTCCAGGTCGGAAGAACAAAGAAGCCCCCTGAACTAAACGATGGTGATCTGTCCACCACGTCAGAGAGTGTCGTATAATCGGTTTAAAGATATTAATTGAGATATCTTTGTGTAATCCCTGCACCATTTGTTCAGCATACAGAGCTGAAGAGGTCGCATGTGAAAACGAGCAAAGGAGATCGCGTCCGATGCAGCAGTCATAAGACCTAAAATTTCCATGCATAAGGCTACCAAAGGGAATGATTGTGACTGAAGGTTTTGACAAGCTGATATCAATGTTAGACTTCTCTTGTCTGACAAAGACAGAGTCATAGACACTGAATCTATCTGGAAACCTAAAAAGGTTACCCTTGTCTGAGGAATCAATTAACTTTTTGGTAAATTGATCCTCCAACCATGATCTTGAAGAAACAACACAAGTCGATTCGTATGAGATTCTGCGAAATGTGAAGACTGAGCAAGTACCAAGATATCGTCCAAAATAAGGAAATACCAATACCCTGTTCTCTGATTACAGACAGAAGGGCACCGAGAACCTTTGAAAAAATTCTTGGAGCTGATGCTAGGCCAAACGGTAGAGCCACAAAACTGGTAATGCTTGTCTAAAAAGAGAATCTCAGAAACTAAAAGTGATCTGGATGAATCGGAATATGCAGATATGCATCCTGTAAATCTATTGTAGACATATAATGCCCTTGCTAAACAAAAGGCAGGATAGTCCTACAGTTACCATCTTGAATGTTGGTATCCTTACATAACGATTCAATATTGATAGATCCGGAACTGGTCTGAAGGAATTGACCTTCTTTGGTACAATGAAGAGATAGAATAAAACCCCAGCCCCTGTTCCAGAACTGGAACTGGCATAATTACTCCAGCCAACTCTAGATCTGAAACACATTTCAGAAATGCTGAGCCTTTGCTGGGTTTACTGGGACACGGGAAAGAAAAAAATCTCTTTGCAGGAGGCCTTAACTTGAAGCCAATTCTGTACCTTTCTGAAACAATGTTCTGAAACCAGAGATTGTGAACGGAATTGATCCAAATTTCTTTGAAGAAAACGTAATCTGCCCCATACCAGCTGAGCTGGAATGAGGGCCGCACCTTCATGGGTACTTAGGAGCTGGCTTTGGGTTTCTATAAGGCTTGGATATATTCCAAAATGGAAATGGTTTCCAAACTGATACCGCTCCTGAGGATGAAGGATCAGGCTTTTGTTCCTTGTTGTGAGGAAAGGAACGATAACGATTATTAGACCTAAATTTACCTTTAGATTTTTTATCCTTTGGTAAAAAAGTTCCCTTCCCTCCAGTAACAGTTGAGATAATAGAATCCAACTGAGAACCGAATAATTTATTACCCTGGAAAGAAAGGGATAGCAAAGTTGACTTAGAAGACATATCAGCATTCCAAGTTTTAAGCCATAAAGCTCTTCTAGCTAAAATAGCTAGAGACATATACCTGACATCAACTCTAATGATATCAAAGATGGTATCACAAATAAAATTATTAGCATGTTATAGAATAATAATGCTATAAGAATTATGATCTGTTACTTGTTGCGCTAAAGCTTCTAACCAAAAAGTTGAAGCTGCAGCAACATCCGCTAAAAATATAGCAGGAGTAGAGACAGCCCCATTAACCTTAGGGATTTTGTCCCAAAACTCTAATCTGTCAGATGGCACAGGATATAATTGCTTAAAAAGTTTTAGAAGGAGTAAATGAATTACCCAAATTATTCCATTCCCTGGAAATTACTTCAGAAATAGCATCAGGGAGAGAAAACACTTCTGGAATAACTACAGGAGATTTAAAAACCTTAAACGTTTAGATTTAGTATCAAGAGGACCAGAATCCTCTATTTCTAATGCAATTAATACTTCTTTAAGTAAAGAACGAATAAATTCCATCTTGAACAAATACGAAGATTTAACAGCATCAACCTCTGAGACAGAAACCTCTGAACCAGAAGAACCATTATCAGTATCAGAATGATGATGTTCATTTAAAAATTCATCTGAAAAAAGAGAAGTTTTAAAAGACTTATGTATACTAGAAGGAGAAATAACAGACATAGCCTTCTTAATGGATTTAAAAATAAAATCTCTTATGTTATCAGGAACACTCTGAGAATTAGATGTTGACGGAACAGCAACAGGTAATGTAACAGTACTAAAGGAAATTTTATCTGCATTAACAAGTTTGTCATGACATTCAATACAAACAACAGCTGGAGAAACAGATACCAAAAGTTTATAGCAGATACACTTAGCTTGGTAGCTCCAGCACCGGGCAGCGATTTTCCTGAAGTATCTTCTGACTCCGTTGCAACGTGGAACATCTTGCAATATGTAATAGAAAAAACAACATATAAAGCAAAATTGATCAAATTCCTTAAATGACAGTTTCAGGAATGGGAAAAAAATGCCAGTGAACAAGCTTCTAGCAACCAGAAGCAATAAATAATGAGACTTAAATAATGTGGAGACAAAAATGACGCCCATATTTTTTAGTGCCAAATAAGACGCCCACATTATTTGGCGCCTAAATGCTTTTGGCGCCAAAAATGACGCCACATCCGGAACGCCGACACTTTTGACGCAAAAAAACGTCAAAAAATGACGCAACTTCCGGCGACACGTATGACGCCGGAAACAGAAAAAAAAATTTGTGCCAAAAAAGTCTGCGCCAAGAATGACGCAATAAAATGAAGCATTTTCAGCCCCCGGCGAGCCTAACAGCCCACAGGGAAAAAGTCAAATTTTTTAAGGTAAGAAAAAATGATTGATTCAAATGCATTATCCCAAATATGAAACTGACTGTCTGAAAATAAGGAATGTTGAACATCCTGAGTCAAGGCAAATAAATGTTTGAATACATATATTTAGAACTTTATAAAAAAGTGCCTAACCATAGCTTAGAGTGTCACAGAAAATAAGCTTACTTACTTACCCCAGGACACTCATCTACATGTTGTAGAAAGCCAAACCAGTACTGAAACGAAAATCAGCAGAGGTAATGGTATATATATATATATATATATATAAGAGTATATCGTCGATCTGAAAAGGGAGGTAAGAGATGAATCTCTACGACCGATAACAGAGAACCTATGAAATAGACCCCGTAGAAGGAGATCATTGCATTCAATATAGGCAATACTCTCTTCACATCCCTCTGACATTCACTGCACGCTGAGAGGATACCGGGCTCCAACCTGCTGCGGAGCGCATATCAACGTAGAATCTAGCACAAACTTACTTCACCACCTCCATAGGAGGCAAAGTTTGTAAAACTGATTTGTGGGTGTGGTGAGGGGTGTATTTATAGGCATTTTAAGGTTTGGGAAACTTTGCCCCTCCTGGTAGGAATGTATATCCCATACGTCACTAGCTCATGGACTCTTGCTAATTACATGAAAGAAATGAGAAACACAGCTTTATTTGATATGTGATGTTTACATTAGCTACATTAGGGAAAAAATAATGAAGGCCAATCCCTGAAGTACCCCTTGCCAATGCCCCAAGTGTACACGTAGCACAGGTTGAGAAACTAGGCTTTAAAAAAGGACCAGTAAATATAGTAGATTTGCTTAATCAACAAATGCTTGATAACAAGACAATGCAATAGCCCTTAGTCTGAACGTCAAATGGGCAGTACATTTTTTTCTGACAAATTTCAGTTATGTATATTCCCACTCCCCCTGTACCATATGAAGGCCATCAGTCAATCACAAATGTATATACGTATATTCAGTTTACTCTTGCACATGCTTTTTCTGTTGACTCACAAATTCTTCCCTTTAATTAAGCAGCTATCTTTTTAGGGATACTAGGAATGACCTGAAATTAATTATCATGTAAATTTGATTTGCGACAATAGGTTCTACCTGAAATAAAACAAAAATTCACATAAAGTGGCAACTTAAAAAAAAAAAAAAAAAAAAAAAGGATTTACACCGCTATGGAAGTGTTTATGAAATGAGTCAAACAGTAAAACAGCCAATATTCCTCATTTATTAATGATTCTTTAAAAATGTTTTAGTATTATTTAATTGGTTAATAAAAAATATGGACTATAATATTTCTTTCATTACAAAAACAAATTATAAAATTAAGCAAGAATTACTTATGTAGAATGTAATGATAACATCCTAAGGTAAATAGTATCTGGGATGTTGAGGGTTAAAGATATTTTCATGTTTTTTGTTAAAAAAAGAGATTTCCTTTGATTCTATAAAATCAAACTTTTGGGACAAGTTATTTTTTATTTTATTTTTTTATCTACATGTGGTTAACCAGATACAATTCTCTATTCTCAGAGTGATCTTCATGGGTCAAGTTGTCAACACAGAGTGACAAAATACAGTGGCTTCAGTCTAGACACAGGCCTTAAAAGGTAACATTGCATTATATCCAAACAAGAGTGTCTTAATATAAATTACATCCTGAAGACATTTTATATGACAGGCATGCAATGTTTGGTATTAAAACAATCCCCACGGTTCCACCATGTGAGAGTGTATTGTTACCTAATTTACCCAAGTAGACAAAGTAGCCTCCAGGCTTGAGAGCTGGTTTATGGCCTGCCATAAAAAGGGGTGGCGTACATTACTTGTCCCCTCTCTGGAAGGGGCCTGGCAAGAAACCTGACCTGAGCCAAAAATGTATTTAAAAAAGGAACAGAAAACCCTAAAAATGTCCATTCATGATTTGGATAGAACATACAATTTCCAATAACTTTCCAATTTACTTCTATTATCAAATGTGTTTCATTCTCTAGTTATCAATTGCGGAAGGAACAGCATTGCACTACTGGCAGCTAGCTAAACACATCTAGTTAGCCAATCAGAAGACACAAATGTGTGCAGGCACCAATCAGCATCTAGCTCCCAATAGTGTAGGATATGTGCATATTAGTTTAATTTTGACTTTCCTATCCCTTTAATGTTGAACAAAAAAAAAATATTCTCTATTACATGGGACGTTGCTAAAGCATAAGTGACTGTTTTTCCTTTCAATTTCAATTGGGATAATGAACTATGCTTGTATAGTATAAAGTTCTGTTATTTTCACCTTTTAAAACGGTTGGCTTTGAGTAATTGGGTGTATTATTATTATTATTATTATTATTACACTGTTACTATTTTTGTTCATAACTAAAAAAAAATATATATTTTTCTTATATCTTTTCCTTTTGTTGAATAGCTGAACCACATTACCAAAGAGGCTATTACCAACAACATTGTGTTTTTAGATTGTTTTTTGACAAATTGTGTTTTAGGATTTTAATCTAGTAGCCTCGATTTTCCATATAATAAACCTAAACGCACCCACTGAACTAAATGAAGTGGCAATCTGATTAAAGTGAAAATGGTTGGTTAACCCTCTACGTCAAAAACTTGTTGCACATTTGATTAACCATTTTCATGACATAGAATCTCATTAAAATCTTGATAATTATACAGATAATACTGATTATCCTAAGAGGAATATTAAACAGTTTGAGATTGTAATATAAAAACATACTACTAGGATTTCACAGCGCTTTATTGGCACAGTTAATAGAAAACATGGCTGCACCCATTACTTTCAATATTTAATCAACTAATATAATTTTAAAAATACATCTACAAATTATTCTAAGGTTAATCTTTACTTTGAATATGTCATATCTAGCATGTATTTATTGTTAAACGTCCCTTTAATGCTTTAGGAAACTTTTGGTACCAGCTTAATCTACTTTAATAGCTTATGAAAAGCTACATCCATTTTGCTTCATATTATTTCCAAAAATAAATCTACATTTAAAATGAAGAAAAGCAAAAACATGATACCTAGGAGTTGCAAGCGATCCTTTGCCATTATCAAGTTTGTTGACATTTTTGTTTGCAATCGTCGTGCTCTTTCAAACTGTTCTCCTAAAAGAAAAAAAGAAAAATTAAAAATAAATTTCTCCAGATTATACTGAGTGGCATGTTATGGACTTACCAAATAAACAGAGTATATTTTTAACATTTCAGTGAAATATTTTCTACAGGTCAATTTTAAAATTTACACAAAAGCACCAGCCCAATTCCAATGTGTTGATTAACTGGAGAATAAAGCAATTTTTAAAGTTTAATATTATATTGCAGCAGCTGGAAATTGCATTGCAAAGGAAAACAATGCCACATTTTTAAAATGTCTCCATTACTTTTGGTCTAACGTCACATAATTATAAAGTAAAAAGTATTTTGCTCCCACCATCATACATTCAGGAGTCACAGCTTTGCAGACTTGGGAAGGCTAGGGGGCCGGCATGAAAAAAAACAAAACACCTTAATAGTGAGTCATCAATAAATGTGCTGCTACATTGCAGTTATGCTCAGTATTTGACTGAGCTTTTCAAACAGAGCTTTGTGTTAAAGAATAGTAACACAATGCAGCCAAAGCATTATGCTGTTTAAAGAGAACAGCCTGATGTATAGCAATGCTGTGAAGTGAAGGTGTCCCTCTCTTTCTGCAGACATGCTGCATTTTCTGCAATGAATCTTATATCACAGTATGTTCTCCCTTGGGGTTCCATAGTTTTATGGTATATGCACTTTTGTCAAGCAGTTAGAAAACACCTAATAGATTTTAGGACACCTGCCTAGAAATATAATGAAGAAAGGCAGAGAAAGAAGAAGATTTTTCCAGAATGTCTGCATTTAATTAAAAAAATGGAGAGGGTTAAAAGTTCTCATACATTTTCTGAAAATGCAGGGTCTTATTTCTAGGCTTGAGAAATACAACTGCAACATATAGGGCTCCATGTAGAGCTGCAACAACTAATCGAAATAATTGATAATAATGGATTATGAAAATGGTTGTCAACAAATCTCAATCGATTAGTTGGTTTGCACACAGCACCAGATGCGTCACTCTGATGAACTCCTGCACATGGTATTGTATTTTATGTTTATGTCCTTAGCCTAAATTACGACTACAGACATTTACTTTTCACTTTTTCAGGACACTATAAAGTTTCTTATGTGAAACCCAGAAATAATAGGTGTCATCATTTGGATTGTTTATATTAAATCAGGTGATTTGGGACTATGCTTTGAATGATATAGTGATGGGCTTGTTATTTTTTTATTTTTAATAAATTGTATTTTGTACTAGATTTAACCTCTATAAGTATAGATTTGTTATTTTAAGAGCAGACTAGATATTTTTTTCCCTAACCTTATAGCTGGTTATTTACCATGGCATATAGGAGTTTAAGATATTTTTATGTTAGAATGAAGTCCAGGTTTACTTTATTGAGAGGACCCTTACCAAGAAAAAAAAATATCACTTTGCATTGGTGGAGCTAAATATCCCACTTTGGCAAAACCCTTCTTATGCATCTCAGGCACCTCAACACATATGAGCGCCTCTTTTCTGCCGCAGGCAAAGTAGCTTGCAAAAAAGAGAGCCAGTCTCAGCCAGGAGCATGTCGGTATGTTGAAATTTTTGTATTTCAATGCAAAGTTCCTAACAGAATGTTATAACCAGTGATAGTCTACCTCTTTTCAAAAAGTTTGTGGTTGCGTTTTGCTTAAATTATAAAAAAGTGCTCTGCTGCTTACATTAACACAACTGTTTGTCCAATTTGTAAAGTTTGAAGTTTTATATTTGTAACACTCAGTATGTGGAATCTATTTTACTTTAAATAAAGGAATAAAATTAATTTTTTTTTATCCGATTAGTCGATCAAAAAAAAAATAAAAAATCTGCCGATTAATCAATTATGAAAATAGTTAGATGCAGCCCAAGCTCCATGTACGAAGCAGTATAAGTTGCTCCCAAGGAGCTTGTGGGGCAGGTTCGCCCATGCGAGCCTGCTTCCTGCAATGTAAGAAGCAGCGGTCATTGGAATGCTGCTTCTTACACTCTTCGTCACCTTTGAGGAGGCAAATAGAAATCACAGAGAGCTAGCTCGCTCGCTCTGGATGAATGACAGTCGCACGAGTGAAGGGACAGGCATTACACACTCATCAGATTGTGTAATGCTGCGGACGAACAGATCAGCTGCTCGTATGCAGCGAAGGTGTGCGGACAGCTTCTCAAGTTGAGAAGCTGTCCGTATGCCAGTTAATACATGGGGCCCTAAATCTTGAAAAGCTGTGCAAGCAGCTGTAATACCTCTCTGCTCCACCATACCAGAAAGTGACCGTTTATCAGCATTTTACTGATGGGCTTGTGACTAGCAAACGTGTGTATGCAAAGTACTATGTGTGGTGCAAAGGTGAAACAGATTCAACCAGTTGTTTGTGAAATATAACACTCTAAGCACTGAATTTGAGCTTTTATTAAAGCTAGAAAGTCCTTTTGATAATGAAAATAAATAAAAATTTGAAATGCCAAAACAAAAATGATTTCTTAAGAGTTAGGATAGCCAGTACAGTAATATCCATCTATAGAGTTACAGTCTCTCTCAACTCCCGGTTATGTCAGTTAAAATAAAGACAATAAACACCTTACATAGCAAAGTCTAAATATTTTTAAAACTAACATCCTTCTTTTTGCATATTATTGGAGAAGCCAATCTGGGATTTTGGTGTAGACAACACTAGCCATAGTTATGTTTGTATAATGTACAATGTTTTGCAGATGCTATCAGTTAAAGTGAATGTAAATTTTGATGCTAAAGTGCGCGACTTTTAAAAATTTGATTAAAATCAGGGGCACTTTAATTCATAAAAATTTACATTTCACTCGTTGTGAAAAAAATACCTTTTAATCTTGACAGCAGCTCCAGCTTCCTCCGGTCGTCGCAAGCCATTTCGGATTTCAGAAATGATGGATAGGTCATCCTCCAATCACGGCTTCCCCCCCCCCCCCACTCGGGGGAATCAGTGTCTGATTCAACGCCGTGATTGGAGGAAGCCGGATTCCTCATTTTAGACCCAGGAAGAGGCTTTGAGATGGGTGGAGGAAGCTGGATCGGCTGTCAAGTTTAAAAGGTAAGTATTTTTTTAAAACACAAGAAAAAATGTAAATTTTGATGAATTAAAGTGCCGTTTTTAATTGAATTTTTAAAAACCCGGTACTTTAGCATCAAAAATTACATTCACTTTAAAGCCAGTTAGGGGAAGGAATGTAGCAGGGTGCATTTCAAATACTGAGAATTAGAAAATCCCCAATTTTCAGAGCTAAATTACAGGAAAGGGAGCAAAATAAAAAAACAGAATTTATGCTTACCTGATAAATTACTTTCTCCAACGGTGTGTCCGGTCCATGGCGTCATCCTTACTTGTGGGATATTCTCTTCCCCAACAGGAAATGGCAAAGAGCCCAGCAAAGCTGGTCACATGATCCCTCCTAGGCTCCGCCTACCCCAGTCATTCGACCGACGTACAGGAGGAATATGCATAGGAGAAATCATATGATACCGTGGTGACTGTAGTTAGAGAAAATAATTCATCAGACCTGATTAAAAAACCAGGGCGGGCCGTGGACCGGACACACCGTTGGAGAAAGTAATTTATCAGGTAAGCATAAATTCTGTTTTCTCCAACATTGGTGTGTCCGGTCCACGGCGTCATCCTTACTTGTGGGAACCAATACCAAAGCTTTAGGACACGGATGAAGGGAGGGAGCAAATCAGGTCACCTAAATGGAAGGCACCACGGCTTGCAAAACCTTTCTCCCAAAAATAGCCTCTGAAGAAGCAAAAGTATCAAATTTGTAAAATTTGGCAAAAGTGTGCAGTGAAGACCAAGTCGCTGCCTTACATATCTGGTCAACAGAAGCCTCGTTCTTGAAGGCCCATGTGGAAGCCACAGCCCTAGTGGAGTGAGCTGTGATTCTTTCAGGAGGCTGTCGTCCGGCAGTCTCATAAGCCAATCGGATAATGCTTTTAAGCCAAAAAGAAAGGGAGGTAGAAGTTGCTTTTTGACCTCTCCTTTTACCAGAATAAACAACAAACAAAGAAGATGTTTGTCTGAAATCCTTAGTAGCCTCTAAATAGAATTTTAGAGCACGGACTACGTCCAAATTGTGTAACAAACGTTCCTTCTTTGAAACTGGATTCGGACACAAAGAAGGTACAACTATCTCCTGGTTAATATTTTTGTTGGAAACAACTTTCGGAAGAAAACCAGGCTTAGTACGCAAAACCACCTTATCTGCATGAAACACCAGATAGGGCGGAGAACACTGCAGAGCAGATAACTCTGAAACTCTTCTAGCAGAAGAAATTGCAACCAAAAACAAAACTTTCCAAGATAATAACTTAATATCTACGGAATGTAAGGGTTCAAACGGAACCCCTTGAAGAACTGAAAGAACTAGATTTAGACTCCAGGGAGGAGTCAAAGGTCTGTAAACAGGCTTGATTCTAACCAGAGCCTGAACAAAAGCTTGAACGTCTGGCACAGCTGCCAGCTTTTTGTGAAGTAAAACAGATAAAGCAGAGATCTGTCCCTTCAGAGAACTTGCAGATAATCCTTTCTCCAAACCTTCTTGTAGAAAGGATAGAATCTTAGGAATTTTTATCTTATTCCATGGGAATCCTTTAGATTCACACCAACAGATATATTTTTTCCATATTTTATGGTAAATTTTTCTAGTTACAGGCTTTCTAGCCTGAATAAGAGTATCTATTACAGAATCTGAAAACCCACGCTTTGATAAAATCAAGCGTTCAATCTCCAAGCAGTCAGCTGGAGGGAAACCAGATTCGGATGCTCGAATGGACCTTGAACAAGAAGGTCCTGTCTCAAAGGTAGCTTCCATGGTGGAGCCGATGACATATTCACCAGGTCTGCATACCAAGTCCTGCGTGGCCACGCAGGAGCTATCAAGATCACCGAAGCTCTCTCCTGATTGATCCTCGCTACCAGCCTGGGAATGAGAGGAAACGGTGGGAATACATAAGCTAGGTTGAAGGTCCAAGGCGCTACTAGTGCATCCACTAGAGTCGCCTTGGGATCCCTGGATCTGGACCCGTAACAAGGAACCTTGAAGTTCTGACGAGAGGCCATCAGATCCATGACTGGAATGCCCCATAATTGAGTTATTTGGGCAAAGATTTCCGGATGGAGTTCCCACTCCCCCGGATGGAAAGTCTGACGACTCAGAAAATCCGCTTCCCAATTTTCCACTCCTGGGATGTGGATTGCAGACAAGTGGCAGGAGTGATCCTCCGCCCATTGAATTATCTTGGTCACTTCCTCCATCGCCAGGGAACTCCTTGTACCCCCCTGATGGTTGATATATGCAACAGTCGTCATGTTGTCCGATTGAAACCTTATGAATTTGGCCTTTGTTAGATGAGGCCAAGCTTTGAGAGCATTGAATATCGCTCTCAGTTCCAGAATGTTTATCGGGAGAAGAGATTCTTCCCGAGACCATAGACCCTGCGCTTTCAGGGGTTCCCAGACCACGCCCCAGCCCACCAGGCTGGCGTCGGTCGTGACAATGACCCACTCCGGTCTGCGGAAGCTCATTCCCTGTGACAGGTTGTCCAGGGTCAGCCACCAACGGAGTGAATCTCTGGTCTTTTGATCTACTTGAATCGTCGGAGACAAGTCTGAATAATCCCCATTCCACTGTCTGAGCATGCACAGTTGTAATGGTCTTAGATGAATTCGTGCAAAAGGAACTATGTCCATTGTTGCAACCATCAATCCTATTACTTCCATGCACTGCGCTATGGAAGGATGAAGAACAGAATGAAGTACTTGACAAGAGCTTAGAAGTTTTGATTTTCTGACCTCTGTCAGAAAAATCTTCATTTCTAAGGAATCTATTATATCAGGATGTCGTCCAAGTAAGGTACTACTGCAATGCCCCTTGGTCTTAGCACCGCTAGAAGGGACCCTAGTACCTTTGTGAAAATCCTTGGAGCAGTGGCTAATCCGAATGGAAGTGCCACAAACTGGTAATGCTTGTCCAGAAAAGCAAACCTTAGGAACCGATGATGTTCCTTGTGGATAGGAATATGTAGGTACGCATCCTTTAAATCCACCGTGGTCATAAATTGACCTTCCTGGATGGTAGGAAGGATCGTTCGAATGGTTTCCATTTTGAACGATGGAACCCTGAGAAATTTGTTTAGAATCTTGAGATCTAAAATTGGTCTGAATGTTCCCTCTTTTTTGGGAACTATGAACAGGTTGGAGTAAAACCCCATCCCTTGTTCTCCTAATGGAACTGGATGAATCACTCCCATTCTTAACAGGTCTTCTACACAATGTAAGAATGCCTGTCTTTTTATTTGGTTTGAAGATAATTGAGACCTGTGGAACCTTCCCCTTGGGGGTAGTTCCTTGAATTCCAGGAGATAACCCTGAGAAACTATTTCTAGTGCCCAAGGATCCTGAACATCTCTTGCCCAAGCCTGAGCAAAGAGAGAAAGTCTGCCCCCCACCAGATCCGGTCCCGGATCGGGGGCCATCACTTCATGCTGTTTTGGTAGCAGTGGCAGGTTTCTTGGCCTGCTTACCCTTGTTCCAGCCTTGCATCGGTCTCCAAGCTGGTTTGGGTTGAGAAGTATTACCCTCTTGCTTAGAGGATGTAGAATTTGAGGCTGGTCCGTTTCTGCGAAAGGGACGAAAATTAGGCTTATTTTTAGCCTTAAAAGACCTATCCTGAGGAAGGGCGTGGCCCTTTCCCCCAGTGATGTCTGAGATAATCTCTTTCAAGTCAGGACCAAACAGTGTTTTACCCTTGAAAGGGATGTTAAGCAATTTTGTCTTGGAAGACACATCCGCTGACCAAGACTTTAGCCAAAGCGCTCTGCGCGCCACAATAGCAAACCCTGAATTTTTCGCCGCTAATCTAGCTAATTGCAAAGCGGCATCTAAAATAAAAGAGTTAGCCAATTTAAGTGCTTGAACTCTGTCCATAACCTCCTCATACGAAGATTCTTTATTGAGCGACTTTTCTAGTTCTTCGAACCAGAAACACGCTGCTGTAGTGACAGGAACAATGCATGAAATTGGTTGTAGAAGGTAACCTTGCTGAACAAACATCTTTTTAAGCAAACCCTCTAATTTTTTTATCCATAGGATCTTTGAAAGCACAACTATCTTCTATAGGGATAGTAGTGCGTTTGTTTAGAGTAGAAACCGCCCCCTCGACCTTGGGGACTGTCTGCCATAAGTCCTTTCTGGGGTCGACCATAGGAAATAATTTCTTAAATATAGGGGGAGGAACAAAAGGTATGCCGGGCCTTTCCCATTCCTTATTTACTATGTCCGCCACCCGCTTGGGTATAGGAAAAGCATCAGGGGGCACCGGGACCTCTAGGAACTTGTCCATCTTACATAATTTCTCTGGAATGACCAAATTGTCACAATCATCCAGAGTAGATAATACCTCCTTAAGCAGTGCGCGGAGATGTTCTAATTTAAATTTAAATGTTACAACATCAGGTTCAGCTTGTTGAGAAATTTTTCCTGAATCTGAAATTTCTCCCTCAGACAAAACTTCCCTCCTGGCCCCTTCAGATTGGTGTGAGGGTATGTCAGAACAATTATCAGCGTCCTCTTGCTCTTCAGTGTTTAAAACAGAGCAATCGCGCTTTCTCTGATAAGTAGGCATTTTGGATAAAATGTTTGCAATAGAATTATCCATTACAGCCGTTAATTGTTGCATAGTAATAAGTATTGGCGCACTAGATGTACTAGGGGCCTCTTGTGTGGGCATAACTGGTGTAGACACAGAAGGGGATGATGCAGTACCATGCTTACTCCCCTCATTTGAGCAATCATCTTGGGCAACATCATTATCAGTGGCATCATTGTCCCTACTTTGTTTGGACACTGTCACAATCATCACATATATTTAAATGGGGAGAAACCTTGGCTTTCAAACATATAGAACATCGTTTATCTGATGGTTCAGACATGTTAAACAGGCTTAAACTTGACAACAAAGCACAAAAAACGTTTTAAAATAAAACCGTTACTGTCACTTTAAATTTTAAACTGAACACACTTTATTACTGAATATGTGAAAAAGTATGAAGGAATTGTTCCAAATTCACCAAAATTTCACCACAGTGTCTTAAAGCCTTAAAAGTATTGCACACCAAATTTGAAAACTTTAACCCTTAAAATAACGGAACCGGAGCCGTTTTTACATTTAACCCCTATACAGTCCCAGGTATCTGCTTTGCTGAGACCCAACCAAGCCCAGAGGGGAATACGATACCAAATGACGCCTTCAATAAGCTTTTTCAGTGGTTCTTAGCTCCTCACACATGCATCTGCATGCCTTGCTCTCCAAAAACAACTGCGCATTAGTGGCGCGAAAATGAGGCTCTGCCTATGACTAGAAAAGGCCCCCAGTGAAAAAGGTATCCAATACAGTGCCTGCCGTTTTTTTTAAAACAATCCCCAAGATTATAAGAACTATTAAGAGTTATAATCTGCCAAATATGCTTAGAAAGTAATCGTTTTAGCCCAGAAAAATGTCTACCAGTCTTTTAAGCCCTTATGAAGCCCTTTATTCTTTTACTTAAACTAAGAAAATGGCTTACCGGTTCCCATAGGGAAAATGACAGCCTTCCAGCATTACAAAGTCTTGTTAGAAATGTGGCCAGTCATACCTCAAGCAGCAAAGTCTGCCAACTGTTTCCCCCAACTGAAGTTACTTCATCTCAACAGTCCTGTGTGGAAACAGCCATCGATTTTAGTAACGTTTGCTAAAATCATCTTCCTCTTACAAACAGAAATCTTCATCTCTTTTCTGTTTCAGAGTAAATAGTACATACCAGCACTATTTTAAAATAACAAACACTTGATTGAAGGATAAATACTACATTTAAACACCAAAAAACTCTTAACCATCTCCGTGGAGATGTTGCCTGTGCAACGGCAAAGAGAATGACTAGGGTAGGCGGAGCCTAGGAGGGATCATGTGACCAGCTTTGCTGGGCTCTTTGCCATTTCCTGTTGGGGAAGAGAATATCCCACAAGTAAGGATGACGCCGTGGACCGGACACACCTATGTTGGAGAAAATGAAACCATGTTGCAAAGTTGTTTCATTGCATATAACTAAAGATTTTACATCTCAAGGTGTTTACTGTACTTTAGTTTAGTAAATAAATGTTTAATATATCAGTGAAAATATAAATATTTTAACTCAGAGCAATTAAATAAATACATAGGAAAGGAACTTTCCCATTTTGTTTGCTTAAAAATGTGTAAACTCACAATTGAATTTCCATAAAACATGTTGATCTGTGCATATCCTAAAATGGATAATTAAGTAAAAATAGTTTGCATTAAAAAAAATTGTTTAAAAATTGCTGCCAAGTATTTTAAAATAATTTTCAAAAATAAGTAAAATTAGTTACATAGCCATGCTGTCTGGAGGAGTCTTATCCACCATTCCTTATCAGTGTTTAGCATCAGAAACACAGGCATTGTATTTCACAGCAGCTTATTTGCTTCTAGGCATGCTCCAGCAGATAATGAGTGTGCACATCTGCATTCTACCAAAAGCAAAAGGTAGATATAGATACAGCCATAGAAGGAAATGTGTGGGGGGAGTTAGAGCTGTACAATTCAGAAACTTAAAAGAAAGAGTTAATGACGAGACACTGCAGTATAAATTTGCATGTAAAGTAATTAAAAGTACTTATTATATTTTATCTCTATCCCAACTTGTTTTATGTCCCTTTAAATGCACAGCAGAAAAAAAAAACACACAATAAATCAAGCGCTTATTTAAATCTGTCCTCCATTATCCACAGACAATATAACTATCACAAGGTTTTTCAGGACATGTCCCTTTATAATTAAACAATGGAAAATGTAAAACATGTATTTTGTGTGCAAATATTCTTAAAACAATTTTAAATGTTTTCTTAATTTAAAATGAACATTAAAACACACAGAAATAAAAATAGAAAGACCAAAAACTCGATTTACCTTGTCCTGTGACTTGCACAGCTATTCCTTTTTCCAGTTCTTCAATCCCCTTTTTATACCATTCAACAGCTCTCTCCTTTTGATCTGGTAAATAAAGATTAAAAAAAAAAAAAAAAGGAATATTAACTGAGAAAAACTAGATTTTTAGAAGACTTTTTCAGACCTTCAGCTTCAAAAAGATCAAATACGGTTCAAGCTAACAAAAAGAAAAAAATGGATATATCTAAATATTTCCCGTTTCAGATTAAAGAAAAAACTAACTATATTTTACCACTTTCCTCTTACTACCTCCATCTATGTTGAGAGCTTGCAAGAGAATGACTGGATATGGCAGTTAGGGGAGGAGCTATATAGCAGCTCTGCTGTGGGTGATCCTCTTGCAACTTCCTGTTGGGAAGGAGAATATCCCACAAGTAATGGATGATCCATGGACTGGATACACCCAACAAGAGAAATGTATCCTATACTAAAAACAGTTATATTCAAATTACAGATGGATCAAAACTATGTACTTGTAATAAAAAAGCAAGATGAAAAATAAAGTAAAGCTATATAGTCCCTGCATTATCCCATTTGCAATACAAAATGCAAGTTTTTATTTAGATTTGAGGGATAAAAAACAAAAAAAAACACAGGTAATAAAAAAGGCTGTACAAAAAAAGGCTGCACAGGACATAGGATTATCTAAAAGGGTCTTGCTTGCAGAGATAAATATAAAACTAGTTCAAACCTTTATACTTACATTTTCAATATTTAAAACTGATATAAATTGTAAAAATACATCTACATATTATTCTAAGGCAAATTTTTGCTTTGAATACATTATTATGTCTAGCATATATTTACTGTTTAATGCCATGACCATTTTTTATGTAGATCTATGTCATACAGTACACAGCCCATCATACCTTATAGAGTAGATCTTTGTAAGTCCTTCAGGAGGCCCATGCAGTCTTGGATGTCAAGTGACAACCGAGACTTGCTGCTTCTAGGCTACCAGCATTTGCCTTCATATGGAGCAGAATCACTGTTCTGCTACTATATGAAGCCAGATTGCCAATTGTTACAGACAGTGCACTGCGTTTGTGTCACTGTCTAACTATCATCGTTGGAGTGAGCTGTGGGAGGGAAGGAGGGTGTTGCCCTACACTACAGAAACTTTGTTTTGGGGGAGGGAGACCCTACAATATGAAACAAATTTTGAAGTAAGAGGGAGGAATGGGGCTTGTGCTACAAAAATATATAGTGATAGTATACAGGGGGAGCCCTTACAGCAGTGATTTGTAACCTTTTTTTTGCCGTGGCACACTTTTTTACATTAAAAATTCCTGTGGCACACCACCATCACAAAATTAAAAAAAAAAAAAATCACACATTGTAGCCTAATACAGTATGTATGTATGTATGTATATATGTATATATATATATATATATATATATATATATATATATATATATATATATATATATATATATATATATATATATATATACACATATATATATATATACACATATACACATATACACATATACACACACATACACACAAACACACACATACTGTATGTATTGTGCTGTTATGCTATGCCTCCTACAAACTACCCCTGCACTAGGAGTAAAAAAACAAGCAAAGTTTAAAAAATGTCACACTGTTGTCAGTCTGCCGTGGCACACAGGAGGATCTCTCACGGCACACTGGTTGAAAAACACTGCCTTACAGAACAGAATAAATAAATCAAAAACGTTACTATAAACTGAGCACTGGCAGACAGCTGCCAGTACCTAAAATGTCTGTCACTAGTCCCTACATTACAATACTATCACTCTTAAAGTGAATGTAAATTTTGATGCTAAATTGCCCGGTTTTTCAAACTTCGATTAAAAAACAGGGGCACTTTAATTCATCAAAATTTACATTTCACTCCCGTTGTGAAAAAAAAAAATAACTTACCTTTTAAACGTCACAACAGCTCCAGCTTCCGCCACTCGTTTCAAAGCCTCTTCCTGGGTTTAAAATGAGGCATCCGGCTTCCTCCAATCACTGCGTTGAATCAGACACTGATTCCCCGGGGGGGGAAGCTGTGATTGGAGGATGACCTATCAATCATTTCTGACATCAGAAATGGCTTGTGAGACCGGAGGAAGCTGGAGCTGCTGTGAAGTTTAAAAGGTAAGTATTTTTTCACAACAGGAGTGAAATGTAAATTTTGATGAATTAAAGTGCCCTGTTTTTAATCGAAGTTTTAAAAACCGGGCACTTTAGCATCAAAATTTACATTCACTTTAATAACGAATTAATCCCTTCTCTTCCGGGAAATTTAGAAGTGTTGTGCGCTGCTGCAATTAGCAGCCTTCTAATTACCAAAAATCAATTGCAAAGTCATGCATGCCTGATATTTATGAACAAAAAGGATTCCAGATAAGCTTTTACATGCGCAGTATGTAAATAATTTCAGTGAGAAACCTAAAGTTTTTGATATATTGAGATAGATTTTAAATATATATATATATATATATATATATATATATATATATATATATATATATATATATATATATATATATATATATATATATTAATTTTTTTGCATTTGGCAGGGAAATGGTGGAAAGAAATATACCAAAATGGGCCTAGATCAATACTACTTAAACAAAATATATAGTTTTTATAGGTAAATAAAAAAACAAACAAAAAAACAAACAAGGCGGCTCTATTTCTGTTTAAATGTAGTGATAGAAAAAAAATGCTGGTAGCAACGAGGTTAACAACCGTTTAAGTTCTGTTTACAAAAAAGGAAACATTAAAACAAGAAGGTTGAGATAAAATAATGCTCCCAGTGTGGGGCTGTAACAGAGAAGTACTAAAATGTTCATTTTCCATTGTTCTCTCTAAGGCCCTGATGATCGAAACATCCACAATGTGGGGATATATTCAAAAGGGATCTGTTGCGGAAACAAGATTGCTGGTGAAATATTTAGAACGGTTGGAATCAGTGTTTGAAGGCAGTCTCATGTGAGGCATTTTACTATACATCTCAGTGGGTGACAACGCTGGCGATTTTCAAAGCAGCATCGCCACCTACATTGAAAGTTCAATGTAAAACGATCCCTTTAGAAAGTATTGTTTGGCACTACAATTTACAAGTGTCAACAGAAACTCAACCCCTCTTGTTACAATATAATAGGGAAACTAGGACATCAATAATACAGGAGCTGAGGAATTGTGGGTATATTGTACATATATCTACAATGTTTTATTGTATATTGCTAAAATATGTATTGTAATTATTGTTGTGTTTTTAAAAACACACTGTGTTTAACGAACGTGTTCTATTTTCAGTGCAGTCACAATATTATAAAACGTTCAGAACAGTGAGAACTGATATCAGAAATAAAGAAAACAAGAATGTTGCGGCTACGGTCTTCTATGAAATAATACCATGAAACGAAATCTCAAAAAAAAAAAAAAAAAAAAAAAAAAAAAAAAGGCTTTTTAAAAACTCGACAATAATTACAATACATATTCTAGCCTTATACAATAAAATACATATAAATAAAAACATTGTATGCGAATGTATAATATACCCACATCTCCTATAGATTTAATGGGAAGGTGTTTATTAACAATGAAGATTGCAGACGTAACGAATATATAGGTGTTCCATGGATATGAGTAACCTGTATTTTAATGGGGAAACATTGCAGTGAGTTTGTAATATGCAAAGCACTGCCCTCCATCTTAGAGATACACCTTTTTCAGCCATATCAGTCCCGCCAGCTTTTCAATGGTAAATTGAAACAAAGGTTACATAGGCATTATCTGAAGCGTCCCTTTACAGAATCCGTTTTGTTTCAGCAAACGCAGTCTATGATGTGTAAGAACACTTCAAATACAGCCCCTCCCCCCACAACGAGATTGCAGATGAGAGGAGATGCAGGCAGACTTTTGCTGAAGCTGCGATCCCTAGTTTCCTATGGAAGAAACATTGCCACTATTCAGAACAGAGAGGTTCAGCCCATTTTTGAGGGAATATATTATCAGAACCACGGATTGGGAGACTGACCAGGCCAAAAAGGCAATTTCTCGTAGGGCTGACAACGTCATGATCATCAGGGCCTAACTATTGGCCTTTGAGTAAGCAGTTATAAAGAGGATAAGGCTTGTGTAAATAATTAAACAGATAAGATGTTGAGGAATTATCTCCCTACATGATCAACACATTGTATTGGGTTGTGGTTTGAGATAGCAGAAACTGTTATTTTAACCCTTTGAGTGCTAATGACGGCTCTGAGCCGTCAGAGTTTCTCACTCTGTTGCTAATGACGGCTCAGAGCCGTCATGAGCACTCTCCCACCTTGAGGGAGATCTGGGGGCTCCTAACTGTTTCTACCCCGGCGATCATGCCTGTAGAGTGACAGGCATCGCCGGGGCTTCACGTGATGCGCGGTGACGTCACGCGCAACTTTATTTATACTTAACAATGTTAAGTATAGGAGGAGGGGGCATGCTGCTTAGAAGCCTGTATCTCAGGCATCTAAGCAGCTACAGACCCCCAAGACCCACTGTTGGAAAGGTAATCGCCTAACCTTGTGTAAGTCTTGGGGGTCTGTAAAAAAAAATAAAAAAAAAAAATTTCAAAAATAAAAAAATTAAAAACATAATTTATGTAAGAACTTACCTGATAAATTCATTTCTTTCATATTAACAAGAGTCCATGAGCTAGTGACGTATGGGATATACATTCCTACCAGGAGGGGCAAAGTTTCCCAAACCTTAAAATGCCTATAAATACACCCCTCACCACACCCACAAATCAGTTTAACGAATAGCCAAGAAGTGGGGTGATAAGAAAAAAAGTGCGAAGCATATAAAATAAGGAATTGGAATAATTGTGCTTTATACAAAAAAAATCATAACCACCACAAAAAAGGGTGGGCCTCATGGACTCTTGTTAATATGAAAGAAATGAATTTATCAGGTAAGTTCTTACATAAATTATGTTTTCTTTCATGTAATTAACAAGAGTCCATGAGCTAGTGACGTATGGGATAATGACTACCCAAGATGTGGATCTTTCCACACAAGAGTCACTAGAGAGGGAGGGATAAAATAAAGACAGCCAATTCCTGCTGAAAATAATCCACACCCAAAATAAAGTTTAACAAAAAACATAAGCAGAAGATTCAAACTGAAACCGCTGCCTGAAGAACTTTTCTACCAAAAACTGCTTCAGAAGAAGAAAATACATCAAAATGGTAGAATTTAGTAAAAGTATGCAAAGAGGACCAAGTTGCTGCTTTGCAGATCTGGTCAACCGAAGCTTCATTCCTAAACGCCCAGGAAGTAGATACTGACCTAGTAGGATGAGCTGTAATTCTCTGAGGCGGAATTTTACCCGACTCAACATAGGCAAGATGAATTAAAGATTTCAACCAAGATGCCAAAGAAATGGCAGAAGCTTTCTGGCCTTTCCTAGAACCGGAAAAGATAACAAATAGACTAGAAGTCTTACAGAAAAATTTCGTAGCTTCAACATAATATTTCAAAGCTCTAACAACATCCAAAGAATGCAACGATTTCTCCTTAGAATTCTTAGGATTAGGACATAATGAAGGAACCACAATTTCTCTACCAATGTTGTTGGAATTCACAACTTTAGGTAAAAATTCAAAAGAAGTTCGCAACACCGCCTTATCCTGATGAAGAATCAGAAATGGAGACTCACAAGAAAGAGCAGATAATTCAGAAACTCTTCTGGCAGAAGAGATGGCCAAAAGGAACAAAACTTTCCAAGAAAGTAATTTAATATCCAATGAATGCATAGGTTCAAATGGAGGAGCTTGAAGAGCCCCCAGAACCAAATTCAAACTCCAAGGAGGAGAAATTGACTTAATGACAGGCTTTATACGAACCAAAGCTTGTACAAAACAATGAATATCAGGAAGAATAGCAAACTTTCTGTGAAAAAGAACAGAAAGAGCAGAGATTTGACCTTTCAAGGAACTTGCGGACAAACCCTTATCTAAACCATCCTGAAGAAATTGTAATATTCTCGGTATTCTAAAAGAATGCCAAGAAAAATGATGAGAAAGACACCAAGAAATATAGGTCTTCCAGACTCTATAATATATCTCTCTGGATACAGATTTACGAGCCTGTAACATAGTATTAATCACAGAGTCAGAGAAACCTCTTTGACCAAGAATCAAGCGTTCAATCTCCATACCTTTAAATTTAAGGATTTCAGATCCTGATGGAAAAAAGGACCTTGAGACAAAAGGTCTGGTCTTAACGGAAGAGTCCACGGTTGGCAAGAGGCCATCCGGACAGGATCCGCATACCAAAACCTGTGAGGCCATGCCGGAGCTACCAGCAGAACAAACGAGCATTCCTTCAGAATCTTGGAGATTACTCTTGGAAGAAGAACTAGAGGCGGAAAGATATAGGCAGGATGATACTTCCAAGGAAGTGAAAATGCATCCACTGCCTTCGCCTGAGGATCCCGGGATCTGGACAGATACCTGGGAAGTTTCTTGTTTAGATGAGAAGCCATCAGATTTATTTCTGGAAGTTCCCACATTTGAACAATCTGAAGAAATACCTCTGGGTGAAGAGACCATTCGCCCGGATGCAACGTTTGGCGACTGAGATAATCCGCTTTCCAATTGTCCATACCTGGGATAAAAACCGCAGAGATTAGACAGGAGCTGGATTCCGCCCAAACCAAAATTCGAGATACTTCTTTCATAGCCAGAGGACTGTGAGTCCCTCCTTGATGATTGATGTATGCCACAGTTGTGACATTGTCTTATCTGAAAACAATGAACAACTCTCTCTTCAGAAGAGGCCAAGACTGAAGAGCTCTGAAAATTGCACGGAGTTCCAAAATATTGATCGGAAATCTCACCTCCTGAGATTCCCAAAGGCCTTGTGCCGTCAGATACCCCCACACAGCTCCCCAACCTGTAAGACTTGTATCTGTTGAGATTATAGTCCAGGTCGGAAGAACAAAGAAGCCCCCTGAACTAAACGATGGTGATCTGTCCACCATGTCAGAGAGTGTCGTAAAATCGGTTTAAAGATATTAATTGAGATATCTTTGAGTAATCCCTGCACCATTGGTTCAGCATACAGAGCTGAAGAGGTTGCATGTGAAAACGAGCAAAGGAGATCGCATCTGATGCGGCAGTCCTAAGACCCAACATTTCCATGCATAAGGCTACCAAAGGGAATGATTGTGACTGAAGGTTTTGACAAGCTGATATCAATGTTAAACTTCTCTTGTCTGACAAGGACAGAGTCATAGACACTGAATTTATCTAGAAACCTAAAAAGGTTACCCTTGTCTGAGGAATCAATGAACTGATTGGTAAATTGATCCTCCAACCATGAACTTGAAGAAACAACACAAGTCGATTCGTATGAGATTCTTCGAAAATGAGAAGACTGAGCAAGTACCAAGATATCGTCCAAATAAGGAAATACCAAAACCCTATTCTCTGATTACAGAAAGAAGGGCACCGAGAACCTTTGAAAAAAATTCTTGGAACTGAGGCTAGGCCAAACAGTAGAGCCACAAAACTGGTAATGCTTGTCTAAAAAGAGAATCTCAGACACTAAAAGTGATCTGGACGAATCGGAATATGCAGATACACATCCTGTAAATCTATTGTAGACATATAATGCCCTTGCTAAACAAAAGGCAGGATAGTCCTACAGTAACCATCTTGAATGTTGGTATCCTAACATAACGATTCAATAATGATAGATCCAGAACTGGTCTGAAGGAATTGACCTTCTTTGGTACAATGAAGAGATAAAATAAAACCCCAGCCCCTGTTCCAGAACTGGAACTGGCATAAATACTCCAGCCAACTCTAGATCTGAAACACATTTCAGAAATGCTGAGCCTTGCTGTGTCAACTGGGACACGGGAAAGAAAAGAATCTCTTAGCAGGAGGCCTTAACTTGAAGCCAATTCTGTACCTTTCTGAAACAATGTTTCTGAAACCAGAGATTAAGAACGGAATTGATCCAAATTTCTTTGAAGAAAACGTAATCTGCCCCATACCAGTTGAGCTGGAATAAGGGCCGCACCTTCATAGATACTTAGGAGCTGGCTATAGGTTTCTATAAGGCTTGGATATATTCCAAACTGGAAATAGTTTCCAAACTGATACCGCTCCTGAGGATGAAGGATCAGGCTTTTGTTCCTTGTTGTGAGGAAAGGAACGAAATGATTATTTACCCTGGAAAGAAAGGGAAAGCAAAGTTGACTTAGAAGACATGTCAGCATTCCAAGTTTAATCCATAAAGCTTTTCTAGCTAAAAATAGCTAGAGACATATACCTGACATCAACTCTAATGATATCAAAAGATGGTATCACCAATAAAATTATTAGCATGTTATAGAATAATAATAATGCTATAAAATTATGATCTGTTACTTGTTGCGCTAAAGCTTCTAACCAAAAAGTTGAAGCTGTAGCAACATCCGCTAAAAATATAGCAGGTCTAAGAAGATTACCTGAACATAAGTAAGCTTTTCTTAGAAAAGATTCAATTTTCCTATCTAAAGGATCCTTAAATGAAGTACTATCTGCCATAGGAATAGTAGTACATTAGCAGGAGTAGAGACAGCCCCATAACCTTAGGGATTTTTGTCCCAAAAAACTCTAATCTGTCAGATGGCACAGGATATAATTTGCTTAAACGTCTAGAAGGAGTAAATAAATTACCCAAATTATTCCATTCCCTGGAAATTACTTCAGAAATAGCATCAGGGAAATAAAACACTTCTGGAATAACTAGAGGAGATTTAAAAACCTTATTTAAACGTTTACATTTAGTATCAAGAGGACCAGAATCCTCTATTTCTAATGCAAATAACACTTCTTTAAGTAAAGAACGAATAAATTCCATCTTGAACAAATACAAAGATTTATCAGCATCAACCTCTGAGACAGAAACCTCTGAACCAGAAGAACCATTATCAGTATCAGAATGATGATGTTCATTTAAAAATTCATCTGAAAAAAAGAGAAGTTTTAAAAGACTTTTATGCATACTAGAAGGAGAAATAACAGACATAGCCTTCTTAATGGATTTAAAAAATAAAATCTCTTATGTTATCAGGAACACTCTGAAAATTAGATGTTGACGAACAGCAACAGGTAATGTAACAGTACTAAAGGAAATTTTATCTGCATTGATAAGTTTGACATGACATGCAATACAAATAACAGCTGGAGAAAACAGATACCAAAAGTTTATAGCAGACTTAGCTTGGTAGGTCCAGCACTGTGCAGTGATTTTCCTGTAGTATCTTCTGACTCAGTTGCAACGTGGAACATCTTGCAATATGTAAAAGAAAAAAACAACATATAAAGCAAAATTGAGCAAATTCCTTAAATGACAGTTTCAGGAATGGGAAAAAAATGCCAGTGAACAAGCTTCTAGCAACCAGAAGCAATAAATAATGAGACTTAAATAATGTGGAGACAAAAATGACGCCCATATTTTTTAGCGCCAAAAAAGACGCCCACATTATTTGGCGCCTAAATGCTTTTGGCGCCAAAAATGACGCCACATCCGGAACGCCGACATCTTTGACGCAAAATAACGTCAAAAAATGACGCAACTTCCGGCGACACGTATGACGCCGGAAACGGAAAAGAATTTTTGCGCCAAAAAAGTCCGCGCCAAGAATGACGCAATAAAATGAAGCATTTTCAGCCCCCGCGAGCCTAACAGCCCACAGGGAAAAAAGTCAAATTTTTGAGGTAAGAAAAAATATGATAATTCAATGCATAATCCCAAATATGAAACTGACTGTCTGGAAATAAGGAAAGTTGAACATTCTGAGTCAAGGCAAATAAATGTTTGAATACATATATTTAGAACTTTATAAATAAAGTGCCCAACCATAGCTTAGAGTGTCACAGAAAATAAGACTTACTTACCCCAGGACACTCATCTACATGTTTGTAGAAAGCCAAACCAGTACTGAAACGAGAATCAGTAGAGGAAATGGTAAATATAAGAGTATATCGTCGATCTGAAAAGGGAGGTAAGAGATGAATCTCTACGACCGATAACAGAGAACCTTATGAAATAGACCCCGTAGAAGGAGATCACTGCATTCAATAGGCAATACTCTCTTCACATCCCTCTGACATTCACTGCACGCTGAGAGGAAAACCGGGCTCCAACTTGCTGCGGAGCGCATATCAACGTAGAATCTAGCACAAACTTACTTCACCACCTCCCTTGGAGGCAAAGTTTGTAAAACTGATTTGTGGGTGTGGTGAGGGGTGTATTTATAGGCATTTTAAGGTTTGGGAAACTTTGCCCCTCCTGGTAGGAATGTATATCCCATACGTCACTAGCTCATGGACTCTTGTTAATTACATGAAAGAAATAAAATATTAGCACCCAGGTGGGAAATGGCTTAGCAGTCAAAGGGTTAAATACAAAAATTATATCTAAAAAGGTGCAATTTTGCAAATATTTTAACTAGGGATGCATCTGAATTTCGGCCGCAGAAACGTTTCAGTCGAAAATGGCATTATCGGTTATTTCGGTTTTCATTCTTTTTTGCCTGTTATTTTCAGTAACTTATTTCCAGCCTACAGCTGCTGTTTGAGTTCATTACTTGACTTACTGTTTTGCACATAATAGGGATACAACGAAAACAGAATTTATGTTTACCTGATAAATTACTTTCTCCAACGGTGTGTCCGGTCCACGGCGTCATCCTTACTTGTGGGATATTCTCTTCCCCAACAGGAAATGGCAAAGAGCCCAGCAAAGCTGGTCACATGATCCCTCCTAGGCTCCGCCTTCCCCAGTCATTCGACCGACGTAAAGGAGGAATATTTGCATAGGAGAAATCATATGATACCGTGGTGACTGTAGCTAAAGAAAATAAATCATCAGACCTGATTAAAAAACCAGGGCGGGCCGTGGACCGGACACACCGTTGGAGAAAGTAATTTATCAGGTAAACATAAATTCTGTTTTCTCCAACATAGGTGTGTCCGGTCCACGGCGTCATCCTTACTTGTGGGAACCAATACCAAAGCTTTAGGACACGGATGATGGGAGGGAGCAAATCAGGTCACCTAGACGGAAGGCACCACGGTTTGCAAAACCTTTCTCCCAAAAATAGCCTCAGAAGAAGCAAAAGTATCAAATTTGTAAAATTTGGTAAAAGTGTGCAGTGAAGACCAAGTCGCTGCCTTACATATCTGATCAACAGAAGCCTCGTTCTTAAAGGCCCATGTGGAAGCCACGGCCCTAGTGGAATGAGCTGTGATTCTTTCAGGAGGCTGCCGTCCGGCAGTCTCATAAGCCAATCTGATGATGCTTTTAAGCCAAAAAGATAGAGAGGTAGAAGTTGCTTTTTGACCTCTCCTCTTACCAGAATAAACAACAAACAAGGAAGATGTTTGTCTGAAATCCTTTGTAGCATCTAAATAGAATTTTAGAGCACGGACAACGTCCAAATTGTGTAACAAACGTTCCTTCTATGAAACTGGATTCAGACACAAAGAAGGTACAACTATCTCCTGGTTAATATTTTTGTTGGAAACAACCTTCGGAAGAAAACCAGGCTCAGTACGTAAAAAACACCTTATCTGCATGGACCAGATAGGGCGGAGAACACTGCAGAGCAGATAACTCAGAAACTCTTCTAGCAGAAGAAATTGCAACCTAAAACAAAACTTCCCAAGATAATAACTTAATATCTATGGAATGTAAGGGTTCAAACGGAACCCCTTGAAGAACTGAAAGAACTAGATTAAGACTCCAGGGAAGAGTCAAAGGTCTGTAAACAGGCTTGATTCTAACCAGAGCCTGAACAAACGCTTAAAACGTCTGGCACAGCTGCCAGCCTTTTGTGAAGTAAAACAGATAAAGCAGAGATCTGTCCCTTCAGAGAACTCGCAGATAATCCTTTCTCCAAACCTTCTTGTAGAAAGGAAAGAATCTTAGGAATTTTTATCTTGTTCCATGGGAATCCTTTAGATTCACACCAACAGATATATTTTTTCCATATATTATGGTAAATTTTTCTAGTTACAGGCTTTCTAGCCTGAATAAGAGTATCTATTACAGAATCTGAAAACCCACGCTTTGATAAAATCAAGCGTTCAAACTCCAAGCAGTCAGTTGGAGGAAAACCAGATTCGGATGTTCGAATGGACCCTGAATAAGAGGGTCCTGTCTCAAAGGTAGCTTCCATGGTGGAGCCGATGACACATTCACCAGGTCTGCATACCAAGTCCTGCGTGGCCACACAGGAACTATCAAGGTCACCGAAGCCCTCTCCAGATTGATCCTGGCTACCAGCCTGGGAATGAGAGGAAACGGTGGGAATACATAAGCTAGGTTGAAGATCCAAGGTGCTACTATTGTATCCAATAGAGTCGCCTTGGGATCCCTGGATTTGGACCCGTAACAAGGGACCATGAAGTTCTGACGAGAGGCCATCAGAACCAAGTCTGGAATGCCCCATAATTGAGTTATTTGGGCAAAGATTTCCAGATGGAGTTCCCACTCCCCCGGATGCTCCTCCATCGCCAGGGAACTCCTTGTTACCCCCTGATGGTTGATATATGTAACAGTCGTCATGATGACTGATTGAAACCTTATGAATTTGGCCTTTGCTAGTCGAGGCCAAGCCTTGAGAGCATTGAATATCGCTCTCAGTTCCATTATGTTTATCGGGAGAAGAGAGTCTTCCCGAAACCATAGACCCTGAGTTTTCAGGGGTTCCCAGACCGCGCCCCAGCCCACCAGACTGGCGTCGGTCGTGACAATGACCTATTCTGGTCTGCGGAAGCTCATTCCCTGTGACAGGTTGTCCAGGGTCAGCCACCAACGGAGAGAATCTCTGGTTATTTGATCTACTTGTATCGTCGGAGACAAGTCTGTATAATCCCCATTCCACAGTCTGAGCATGCCCAGGTGCAATGGTTTTAGATGAATTCGTGCAAAAGGAACTATGTCCATTGCCGCAACCATCAACCCTATTACTTCCATGGACTGCGCTATGGAAGGAAGAACAGAATGAAGTACCTGACAAGAGCTTAGAAGTTTTGATTTTCTGGCCTCTGTCAGAAAAACCTTCATTTCTAAGGAAACTATTATTGTTCCCAAGAAGGGAACTCTTGTTGACGGGGACAGAGAACTTTTTTCTATGTTCACTTTCCACCTGTGAGATCTGAGAAAGGCTAGGACAATGTCCGTATGAGCCCTTGCTTTTGACAGAGACGACACTTGAATCAGGATGTCGTCCAAGTAAGGTACTACTGCAATGCCCCTTGGTCTTAGCACCGCTAGAAGGGACCCTAGTACCCTTGTGAAAATCCTTGGAGCAGTGGCTAATCCGAATGGAAGTGCCACAGGTAATGCTTGTCCAGAAAGGCGAACCTTAGGAACCGAAAATGTTCCTTGTGGATAGAAATACGTAGGTACGCATCCTTTAAGTCCACCGTGGTCATGAATTGACCTTCCTGGATGGTAGGAAGGATCGTTCGAATGGTTTCCATTTTGAATGATGAAACCCTTAGAAATTTGTTTAGAATCTTGAGATCTAAAATAGGTCTGAATGTTCCCTCTTTTTTGGGAATTATGAACAGGTTGGAGTAAAAACCCATCCCTTGTTCTCCTAATGGAACAGGATGAATCACTCCCATGCTTAACAGGTCTTCTACACAGTGTAAGAATGCCTGTTCGAAGATAATTGAGACCCGTGGAACCTTCCCCTTGGGAGTAGTTCCCTGAATTCCAGGAGATAACCTTGAGAAACTATTTCTAGCGCCCAAGGATCCTGAACATCTCTTGCCCCAGCCTGAGCAAAGAGAGAAAGTCTGCCCCCCACCAGATCCTTCCCAGATCGGGGGCCAACACTTCATGCTGTTTTGGTAGCAGTGGCAGGTGACTTGGCCTGCTTACCCTTGTTCCAGCCTTGCATCGGCCTCCAGGCTGGCTTGGTTTGAGAAGTATTACCCTCTTGCTTAGAGGGTGTAGAATTTGAGGCTGGTCCATTTCTGCGAAAGGGACGAAAATTTGGCTTCTTTTTAGCCTTAAAAGACCTATCCAGAGGAAGGGCGTGGCCCTTTCCCCCAGTGATGCCTGAAATAATCTCTTTCAAGTCAGGGCCAAACAGTGTTTTACCCTTGAAAGGGATGTTAAGCAAAAGCGCTCTGCGCAAACCCTGAATTATTCGCCGCTAATCTAGCTAATTACAAAGCGGCATCTAAAATAAAAAAAGAGTTAGCCAATTTAAGAGCTTGAACTCTGTCCAAAACCTCCTCGTACGAAGATTCTTTATTAAGCGACTTTTCTAGTTCTTCGAACCCGAAACACGCAGCTGTAGTGACAGGAACAATGCATGAAATTGGTTGTAGAAGGTAACCTTGCTGAACAAACATCTTTTTAAGCAAACCCTCTAACCTTTAATCCATAGGATCTTGAAAGCACAACTATCTTCTATAGGAATAGAAGTGCGTTTGTTTAGAGTAGAAACCGCCCCCTCGACCTTGGGGACTGTATGCTATAAGTCCTTTCTGGGGTCGACTATAGGAACTAATTTCTTAAATATAGGGGGAGGACAAAGGGTATGCCGGGCCTTTCCCACTCCTTATTTACTATGTCCGCCACCCGCTTGGGTATAGGAAAAACATCGGGGGGCACCGGAACCTCTAGGAACTTGTCCATCTTACCTAATTTCTCTGGAATGACCAAATTGTCACAATCATCCAGAGTAGATAATACCTCCTTAAGTAGTGCGTGGAGATGTTGAAATTTAAAAGTTACAATATCAGGTTCTGCTTGTTGAGAAATTTTCCCTGAATCTGAAATTTCTCCCTCAGACAAAACCTCCCTCCTGGCCCCTTCAGATAGGTGTGAGGGTATGTCAGAACCATTATCATCAGCGTCCTCATGCTCTTCAGTGTTTAAAACAGAGCAATCACGCTTTCTCTGATAAGTAGGAATTTTGGAAAAAAATGCATGCAATAGAATTATCCATTACAGCCATTAATTGTTGTATGGTAATAAGTATTGGCGCACTAGATGTACTAGGGGCCTCTTGTGTGGGCAAAACTGGTGTAGACACAGAAGGGGATGATGCAGTACCATGCTTACTCCCCTCATTAGAGGAATCATCTTGGGCAATATCATATCTATGGCATTATTATCCCTACTTTGTTTGGACATTATGACACAAATATATCACATATATTTAAATGGGGAGACACATTGGCTTTCATACATATAGAACATCGTTATCTGATGGTTCAGACATGTTAAACAGGCTTAAACTTGTCAACAAAGCACAAAAAACGTTTTACAATAAAACCGTTACTGTCCCTTTAAATTTTAAACTGAACACACTTTATTACTGAATATGTGAAAAAGTATGAAGGAATTGTTCAAATTTCACCAAAATTTCACCACAGTAACTTAAAGCCTTAAAAGTATTGCACACCAAATTTGAAAGCTTTAACCCTTAAAATAACGGAACCGGAGCCGTTTTTACAATTAACCCCTATACAGTCCCAGGTATCTGCTTTGCTGAGACCCAACCAAGCCCAGAGGGGAATACGATACCAAATGATGCCTTCTATAAGCTTTTTCAGTGGTTCTTAGCTCCTCACACATGCATCTGCATGCCATGCTTTCCAAAAACAACTGCGCATTAAAGGCGCGAAAATGAGGCTCTGTCTATGACTAGAAAAGGCCCCCAGTGAAAAAGGTGTCCAATACAGTGCCTGCCGTTTTTATTAAAACAATCCCCAAGATTTAACAACTATTAAAAGTAATAATCTGCCAAATATACTTAGTAAAGTAATCGTTTTAGCCCAGAAAAATGTCTACCAGTTTTTTAAGCCCTAATGAAGCCCTTTATTCTTTTACTTAAACTAAGAAAATGGCTTACCGGTTCCCATAGGGAAAATGACAGCTTCCAGCATTACAGAGTCTTGTTAGAAATGTGTCATACCTCAAGCAGCAAAAGTCTGCTCACTGTTTCCCCCAACTGAAGTTAATTCCTCTCAACAGTCCTGTGTGGAAACAGCCATCGATTTTAGTAACGGTTGCTAAAATCATTTTCCTCTTACAAACAGAAATCTTCATCTCTTTCCTGTTTCAGAGTAAATAGTACATACCAGCACTATTTTAAAATAACAAACTCTTGATTGAAGAATAAAAACTACATTTAAACACCAAAAAACTCTAAGCCATCTCCGTGGAGATGTTGCCTGTACAACGGCAAAGAGAATGACTGGGGAAGGCGGAGCCTAGGAGGGATCATGTGACCAGCTTTGCTGGGCTCTTTGCCATTTCCTGTTGGGGAAGAGAATATCCCACAAGTAAGGATGACGCCGTGGACCGGACATACCTATGTTGGAGAAATGGAAATTCTGGATCAAAACTCCAGGATGCACATGGCCGAAAACGTGTTTTTTTTGGCAAGTTATTTAAAAAAAAAAAATATATATATATAATATTTAGACTATTTAATGAATGAATCTGAAAAACTGCAAGCCAATAAAATAAAATCACACTTTTATTAAAAGAAACGCACTAAAAATTGGAGGAGAAAAAAAAAAATTAATATATCTTAAAACAATAATATGCTACACAATAAATTTTACGAAGAAAAAAACAAAAAAAACAACAAAAGATAACAATGCCATTTTAGGGCAAAATGTTTCTGCAACTGAAATTTTGGTGCATCCCTACTTAAAAAAAAAAAAAAAAAATTGTATAAATTATATTAACAAATAACAAAAGTCAATTAGTATAATATATTAACCCTAAAGTACTCAGCCTATGGATATATGGGGTATCGTGTGACTAGCCCACCACCATCCATATTAGGAAATTATACACTTACATGGACACTGTCAAGTTGTTGACTGTCAAGTGTAAACACCTATTTGCATAGAAAAAGTGTTCAAATAAATCACCACACAAGATACCTTCCCAATTCCCAGAACAAAGTGGCAACACATTTCCATAATCATAATGGCATTATACACAAGTAAAGTTTTTTTCATATATGAAAAACAAAAAAAAACAGACACAGTAGCCTGGCAAACAGTAATTGCAGGAGCGTCAGGACCCGTATCGCTTCCAGTGTCACCCGATGTGGTCTGCTCCGCTACCCCTCCAGTGACACCACTGTCTGGGGGCATGTTTCTCTTTATAATGTAATGTAACTTGACATTAAAAGAAACACAATTTAGAATTGTGAATTGAGAACAAAAATATGCTGCGCACAACTAAACAGTTCCTTTTGATATACATTCAAATCTCTGTAAAACGTTTGAATGCTAGAAATTGTAAGAAGGTGGTGGCCCCGCCGGGAGTCACTGATTGTACTAATTAGGTAAAAAAAAAATATGGAGGATCGTGTCTTCCGTACTAAACAGCAGATAGACTTGTTCTGGATTATTTGGAACCCTGGGAAGCTCTAACTTTCTCTACGCCTAAAAATTCAAAGACCTTTCTCTGAAATCCTACCACAAAATGGCTGACGAGCAGATGAGGAAATACTTTTCATTTCCGTTCCCTCTTCCCTAGCTTTTGAAGAAAATGTTAAAAATTCACAATGTGTATGGTCATAATAGAGCATATTTTGTCCAGTTCTTAACCCTTCAAAAAGACAATATAGCATTTGAAATCCTTCATTAATATTACAATTTAAAAGGGACAGTATTATACCTGTAATTTTTATTTAACTGCATGTAATAGATACTACTATAAAAGAATAACATGCACAGTTACTGATCTAAAAATCCAGTATAAAAGCGTTTAAAAACTTACTTAGAAGCTCCCAGTTTAGCACTGTTAAAAAGGTTAGCTGGAACACCCACTGCAAGTGGTTTTATAGCAAATAAAGCAGACACTCCCCCTTCCTCTGCATATGAAAAGACTTTTTACACAAACATGAGCAAGCTGGAGTAGGTATACATCAGTATTCTCCTAAAACTTTGGGGCTTGGTTAGAAGTCTGAAAATGAGCGTAATGTTAATTTAAAAAAAAAAAAAAAAAATTATGCAAAGAAAAATCTAGTGTATAAATGATGTCCCTTTAAGTTTTCAAAACAAACCTTTAACCCCTTAATGACAACTGACGTACCAGGTACGTCCTGCAAAAACTTGCAGTTAGTGACAATGGACGTACCTGGTACGTCAGTTGTCTTAGAGAGTGCTGGAAGCGATCGCAATCGATTCCAGCAGCTCTCAGGGTATTGCAGTGATGCCTCGATATTGAGGCATCCTGCAATACCCTTTAGAAAGCATCCGATGCAGAGAGAGCCACTCTGTGGCCCTCTCTGCACCGGTAGCGATGCGGCCGTTCGTTGGTGGGTGGGAGCTTACAGGGAGGAGGGTGGGCGGCCCATCGCTACCCGGCATCCGGTTCCTTTAAGTGCATTGTGCACGCCGGATGCCGGGAGCGTGCGGGGGCTGCGTGCACGCGCGCGCGTGCGTGCGCGCGCGCGCGCAGCAATCACTGGCACTGCCACCAATGAATTTTGGTAAGAGGGAGGGGGGCAGAATTTTTTAAATAAATGATCAGGATCAGGATCTGGGGTGGGGGGGGGGGTTGGGGCAGCTACACTACAGAAAAAATAAAAATAAAACATGCAAAAACACTTTATTTTTTGGGGAAAACTGGGTACTGGCAGACAGCTGCCAGTACCCAAGATGGTGGCAATTAGGTAGGTGGGGAGGGTTAGAGAGGTGTTTGGGGGGGGATCAGGGAGGTTGGGGGTTAAGGCAGGGGTCCATCACAGCTGAATAATTAAAAAAAAAAAAACAAAAAAAAAAAAACACCTTTTATTTTAGTACTGGCAGACTATCTGCCAGTACTTAAGATGGCGGGAACAATTGTGGGGTGGGGGAGGGAAGAGAGCTGTCTGGGAGGGATCAGGGGGTGGGATGTGTCAGGTGGGAGGCTGATCTCTACACTAAAGCTAAAATTAACCCTGCAAGCTCTCTACAAGCTACCTAATTAACCCCTTCACTGCTGGGCTTAATACAAGTGTGGTGCGCAGCAGCATTTAGCGGCCTCCTAATTGCCAAAAAGCAACGCCAAAGCCATATATGTCTGCTATTTATGAACAAAGGAGATCCCAGAGAAGCATTTACAACCATTTGTGCCATAATTGCACAAGCTGTTTGTAAATAATTTAAGTGAGAAACCTAAAATTGTGAAAAATGTCACTTTTTTTTTAATTTGCTCGCATTTGGCGGTGAAATGGTGGCATGAAATATACCAAAATGGGCCTAGATCAATACTTTGGGTTGTCTACTACACTACACTAAAGCTAAAATTAACCCTTCAAGGTCCCTACAAGATCCCTAATTAACCCCTTCACTGCTGGGCATAATACACGTGTGGTGCACAGCTGCATTTAGCGGCCTTCTAATTACCAAAAAGCAACGCCAAAGCCATATATGTCTGCTATTTCTGAACAAAGGGGATCCCAGAGAAGCATTTACAACCATTTGTGCCATAATTGCACAAACTGTTTGTAAATAATTTCAGTGAGAAACCTAAAGTTTGTGACAAAATTTGTGAAAAAGTGAACAATTTTTTTTATTTGCTCGCATTTGGCAGTGAAATGGTGGCATGAAATATACCAAAATGGGCATAAATCAATACTTTGGGTTGTCTTCTAAAAAATATATATATACATGTCAAGGGATATTCAGGGATTCCGGACAGATCAGTGTTCCAATGTAACTAGCGCTAATTTTGAAAAAAAGTGGTTTGGAAATAGCAAAGTTCTACTTGTACTTATTGCTCTATAACTTGCAAAAAAAGCAAACAACATGTAACCATTGGGTATTTCTAAACTCAGGACAAAATTTAGAAACTATTTAGCATGGGTGTTTTTTGGTGGTTGTAGATGTGTAACAGATTTTGGAGGTCAAAGTTAGAAAAAGTGTGTTTTTTTCCATTTTTTCCTCATATTTTATATATTTTTTATATTAAATTATAAGATGTGATGAAAAAAATGGTATCGTTAGAAACTCCATTTAATGGCGAGAAAAACGGTATATAATATGTGTGGGTACAGTAAATGAGTAAGAGGAAAATTACAGCTAAACACAAACACTGCAGAAATGTAAAAATAGCCATTGTCATTAAGGGTAAGAAAACTGAAAAATGGTCCGGTCATTAAGGGGTTAAAGTGAATGTCAATTTTGATGCTAAAGTTCCCGGTTTTTAAAAATTAGATTAAAAACAGGGGCACTTTAATTCATCAAAATTTACATTTCACTCGTGTTGAGAGAAAAAAAACAAAAAAAAAAAAAAACCTTACCTTTTAATCTTCACAGCAGCTCCAGCTTCCTCCGGTCGTTGCAAGCCATTTCTGACGTCAGAAATGATTGATAGGTCATCCTACAATCACGGCTTCCCCCTGGGGGACTCAGTGTCTGATTCAACGTCGTGATTGGAGGAAGCCGGATTGCTCATTTTAGACCCAGGAAGAGGCTTTGCGACGGGCGGAGGAAGCTGGAGCTGCTGTGAAGATTAAAAGATAAGTTTTTTTTCTCAACAGGAGTGAAATGTAAATTTTGATGAATCAAAGTGCCGCTGTTTTTAATCTAATTTTTAAAAACCAGGCAACTTTAGCATCAAAATTGACATTCACTTTAATGACTTGCATGAACTGCATTGATTAGAAAACTTCCTTTTTGTTTCAACTTTGTTCTAAGGTGTTACTTTGTTTAATCATCTAACCATGCTTGAATCTTTAAAGGGACAGTATACTGTAAAATAGTTTTTCCCTTAATGTGTTTACAATTGCTTTTTTTACCAACTGCAGAGTAAAAAATGTATGAAAATTAGCTTTTTAAGGCTTATTTGTGTATATTAAAGCTCTGATTTTGTGTTTTGAAGCCACAACCTAATAAAATGGGTTGATCTTGTAGATATAATCCGATCTCATTACTGTATCACATTGTGCAAATATACCTGCTTCTTTATCTTATATCTGTCCTTAAAACAATCACCAATACTTTGAGAGAACAATGGAAAATCAACATTTTATTACCTTATCTCTGCTTTATCACACTGGGAGTGTAATTTCTTCTGCTGGCTGTGTTTACAAAGCTTATCTATAGCTGGTACACGCGGCCACAAACTTTCAGAATAGGTGGGGATACCACATGCTAAATCAACAATTTCAAATGCCAATATAAGGGTAAAGGAGCTACTTGTCAACAATTTAATACACACCAGCAATTAAAGTGGATCATTGGGAACAAATTAAAGGGGAGAAATTTTTTTGAGTAAACTGTCCCTTTAAGTGTCCTCCCCAGGACCCTTTTAATGGGTGCACCACTCTACAAAAAAAAATAAAAAAAAAAAATATGTAAGCCAACGTTAAAGGGACATTAAACCCACATTTTTTCTTTCACGATTTAGAAAGAGCATGCAATTTTAAACAACTTTCTAATTGACTTATATTATCTAATTTGCTTCATTCTCTTGATATATTTTGCTGAAAAGCATATCTAGATGTTGTACATAGATGCCTCATGTGATTGGCTCACCCATTTGCATTGCTATTTCTTCAACAAAAGGATATTTAAAGATTGAAGCAAATTAGATAATAGAAGTAAATTGGAATGTTGTTTAAAATTGTATTCTCTACTTGAATCATGAAAGAAAATTTTCGGGTTTAGTGTCCCTTTAAGTTAAAATTAGCGGCTATTAAAAATGTTCACTGTTTAATTGCACAATTTAACAAATGTATTTAATGAAAATGTGTGCAATACTCTCTTTGGATAGCACAAAATGTTATATTAAAAAAAAAAAAAAAAAGAGGATTACATTGCCCCCACCCAGCTGGCAACATTTTCTCTAGAGACCACTGTAAAATTATAGCAAATCTAAATATTCTTAGTTTTAATGGGGGTTTTTTATAGTTTTTTTTTTTTTGTTTGTTTTTTGGGGGGGGGGGGGGGGGGGGGCTCCTCAATTCAAGCACCCATGTGTCATGCGTTTTGGGAGGAGTCTTCCTCGCCACCCAGTAAGTCTTACAAATCACCTGTTTGAGCCCACAGGCTAGTGTAACAGCAGTAGCCTTCTGTCTATTAAGCATCCAGAAAAGTGAACAAAACAAGAAAGGTTGTCTAAAGTTCGTAGTGGCCTCTAAATAAAATTTTAGGGAGCAAACCACAGCCAGATTATGTAAAAAATAAATTCATTGGACTTTTTAGGAGCTGAAAACCAAGAAGGAACAATCTCCTGATAAAGGTTATATATATATAAAAAAAAAAAATTATATAATATATATTTATATTTTGTGCATGATTTCTCTCCATCACAAAGTAATTCTTTACCCTGGGAGTTGGATTGGAGGAGGGATCCAAAAGGTTTTTCCTCATCTGTTTGTACATAGCATGGTGATGCCACATGTATCAAAAAAGGAAGCGCCCAAGTAAAAAACAAAAAAAAAAAAAAAAAAAAAAAAAAAAAAATATAATTTATGTAAGAACTTACCTGATAAATTCATTTCTTTCATATTGGCAAGAGTCCATGAGCTAGTGACGTATGGGATATACAATCCTACCAGGAGGGGTAAAGTTTCCCAAACCTCAAAATGCCTATAAATGCACCCCTCACCACACCCACAATTCAGTTTAACGAATAGCCAAGGAGTGGGGTGATAAAGAAATGCGTAAAAAGCATCAAAAGGAATTTGGAAATAATTGTGCTTTATACAAATAAATCCATAACAACCAAAAAAAAAAAAAAGGGTGGGCCTCATGGACTCTTGCCAATATAAAAGAAATTAATTTATCAGGTAAGTTCTTACATAAATTATGTTTTCTTTCATATAATTGGCAAGAGCCCATGAGCTAGTGACGTATGGGATAGCAATACCCAAGATGTGGAACTCCACGCAAGAGTCACTAGAGAGGGAGGGATAAAAACAGCCATTTTCCGCTGAAAAAAATAATCCACAACCCAAAATATAAATTGTCTCATAATTGAAAAGAAAAAAACTTAAATTAGAAGCAGAAAAATCAAACTGAAACAGCTGCCTGAAGAACTTTTCTACCAAAAACTGCTTCCGAAGAAGCAAATACATCAAAATGGTAGAATTTAGTAAAATAATGCAAAGAAGACCAAGTTGCTGCTTTGCAAATCTGATCAACTGAAGCTTCATTCTTAAAAGCCCAAGAAGTGGAAACTGATCTAGTAGAATGAGCTGCAATTCTCTGAGGCAGGGTTTAACCCAAATCCAAATAAGCTTGATGAATCAAAAGCTTTAACCATGATGCCAAAGAAACAGCAGAAGCCTTCTGACCTTTCCTGGAACCAGAAAAGATAACAAATAGACTAGAAGTCTTCCTATAATCTTTAGTAGCTTCAACATAATATTGCAGAGCTCTCACCACATCCAAAGAATGTAAAGATCTCTCCAAAGAATTCTTAGGATTAATACACAAAGAAGGGACAAAAATTTCTCTATTAATGTTGTTAGAATTCACAACCTTAGGTAAGAATTTAAATGAAGTTCGCAAAACTGCCTTATCCTGATGAAAAATTAGAAAAGGAGATTCACAAGAGAGCAGATAATTCAGAAACTCTTCTAGCAGAAGAGATGGCCAAAAGGAACAACAATTTCCAAGAAAGTAGTTTAATGTCCAAAGAATGCATTGGCACAAATGGAGAAGCCTGCAAAGCCTTCAAAACCAAATTAAGACTCCAAGGAGGAGAGATTGATTTAATGACAGGCTTGATACGAACCAAAGCCTGTACAAAACAGTGAATATAAGGAAGTTTAGCAATTTTTCTGTGGAATAAAACAGAAAAAGCAGAGGATTTGTCCTTTCAAGGAACTTGCAGACAAGCCTTTATCCAAACCATCCTGAAGAAACTGTAAAATTCTAGGAATTCTAATAGAATGCCAAGAAAATTTATGAGAAGAACACCATGAAATGTATGTCTTCCAAAATCGATAATAAATATTTCTAGAAACAGGCTTACGAGCCTGTAACATAGTATTAATCACCGAGTCAGAGAAACCTCTATGACTAAGCGTTCAATTTCCATACCTTCAAATTTAATGATTTGAGATCCTGATGGAAAAACGGCCTTGAGATAGAAGATCTGGCCTTAAAGGAAGTGGCCATGGTTGGCAACTGGACATCCGAACAAGATCTGCATACCAAAACCTGTGAGGCCATGATGGAGCCACCAGCAGCACAAACTATTGCTCCATGATGATTTTCGAGATCACTCTTGGAAGAAGAACTAGAGGCGGGAAAATATAAGCAGGTTGATAACACCAAGGAAGTGTCAATGCATCAACTGCTTCCGCCTGAGGATCCCTGGACCTGGACAGGTACCTGGGAAGTTTCTTGTTTAGATGAGATGCCATCAGATCTATTTCTGGAAGCCCCCACATCTGAACAATTTGGGAAAACACATCTGGGTGGAGAGACCATTCTTCAGGATGTAAAGTCTGACAACTGAAATAATCCACTTGCCAATTGTCTATACCTGGGATATAAACCGCAGAAATTAGACAAGAGCTGGATTCCGCCCAAACAAGTATCGGGAATACTTCTTTAATAGCTTGAGGACTGTGAGTCCCACCCTGATGATTGACATATGCCACAGTTGTGATATTGTCTGTCGGAAAACAAATGAACGGTTCTCTCTTCAACACAGGCCAAAACTGAAGAGCCCTGAGAATCGCACGGAGTTCCAAAATATTGATTGGTAATCTCGCCTGTTGAGATTTCCAAACTCCTTGTGCTGTCAGAGATCCCCAAACAGCTCCCCAACCTGAAAGACTCGCATCTGTTGATCACAGACCAGGTCGGACAAACGAAAGAAAGAGGCCCCTAGAATTATACGATGGTGATCTAACCACCAAGTCAGAGAAAGTCGAACATTGGGATTTAAGAATATCAATTGTGATACCCTTGTATAATCCCTGCACCATTGGTTCAGCATACAAAGCTGGAGAGGTCTCATATGAAAACGAGCAAAGAGGATTGCGTCTGATGCTGCAGTCATAAGACCTAAAAACTTCCATGCACATAGCTACTGAAGGGAATGACTGAGACTGAAGGTTCCGACAGGCTGCAACCAATTTTAATTGTCTCTTGTCTGTTAGAGACAGAGTCATGGACACTGAATCCATCATGAAACCTAAAAAGGGTACCCTTGTCTGAGGAATCAAATAACTTTTTGGTAAATTGATCCTCCAACCATGTCTTTGAAGAAACAACACTAGTTGATTTGTGTGAGATTCTGCAGAACGTAAAGACTGAGCAAGTACCAAGATATCGTCCAAATAAGGAAAAACCGCAATACCCCGCTCACTGATTACAGAGAGTAGGGCACCAAGAACCTTTGAAGAGATTCTTGGAGCTGTCGCTAGGCCAAAAGGAAGAGCAACAAATTGGTAATGCTTGTCTAGAAAAAGAGAATCTCAGGAACTGATAGTGATCCGGATGAATCGGAATATGAAGATATGCATCCTGTAAGTCTCTTGTGGACATATAATGCACTTGCTGAACAAAAGGCAGAATAGTCCTTATAGTCACCATTTTGAAAGTTGGTACTCTTACATATCGATTCAAAATCTTCTGGTCTGAATGAATTTTCTTTCTTTGGGACAATGAATAGATTTGAATAAAACACCAGACCCTGTTCCTGAAAAGGAACTGGCATGATTGCACCTGATAACTCCAGGTCTGAAACACACTTCAGGAAAGCCTGAGCCTTTCCTGGGTTCGCTGTAATGCGAGAGAGAGAGAGAGAGAAAAATAAATCTTCTCACAGGTGGTCTTACTCTGAATCCTATTCTGTACCCTTGAGAGACAATACTCTGAATCCAATGATTTTGGACTGAATTGATCCAAACAAGTTTGAAAAATTTTAATCTGCACCCTACCAGCTGAGCTGGAATGAGGGCCGCACCCTCATGCGGACTTGGGGGCTGGCTTTGATCTTTTAAATGGCTTGGATTATTCCAATTTGAGGAAGGCTTCGATTTCTGTTCCTTATGTCGAAAGGAACGAAAACGGTTAGAAGCTTTAGAATTACCCTTAGTTTTTTTTTATCCTGAGGCAAAAAAAAGACTCCCTTCCCCCCAATGACAGTTGAAATTATTGAATCCAACTGAGAACCAAATAATTTATTACCATGGAAAGAAAGAGATAGAGATCTGGACTTAGAAGTCATATCAGCATTCCAAAATTTAAGCCATAAAGCTCTTCTAGATAAAATAGCTAAAGACATATCTAACATCAATTTTGATGATATAAAAAATGGCATCACAAATGAAATTATTAGCATGTTGAATTAATTTAAAGAGACAGTATACACTCATTTTCATATAACTGCATGTAATAGACACTACTATAAAGAATAAGATGCACAGATACTGATATAAAAATACAGTATAAAACTGTTTAAAAACTTACTTAGAAGCTGTCAGTTTAGCTCTGTTGAAAAGGTAGCTGGAAAGCCCACTGCAAGTGGAAAAATAAGACACTCCCCCCCTCCCCCATCTTTTGCATATGAAAAGACCCTTTACACAAACAGGAGCAAGCTGGAGAAGGTAGCTGACAGTATTCACATAAAACTTTGGGGCTTGGTTAGGAGTCTGAAAATCAGAGCAATGTTATTTAAAAATAAGCAAAACTATACATTTATTTTTTTTAAAAAAAAACTTTATGGGCTATATAAATAGATCATCTACAAAACATTTATGCAAATAAAAAATTAGTGTATAATGTCCCTTTAACAATGCTAGACAAATCATGATCCGATACTTGTTGCGCTAAAGTTTCCAACCAAAAAGTTGAAGCAGCTGCAACATCAGCCAAAGAAATTGCAGGCCTAAGAAGATGACCTGAATATAAATAAGCCTTCCTTAGATAAGATTCAATTTTTCTATCCAAAAGGATCTTTTAAAGAACTACTATCTTTAGCAAGAGTAGAGATAGCCCCATCAACTTTGGGGATCTTTTCCCAAAACTCCAATCTAACTGCTGGCAAAGGATACAATTTTTTAAACCTTGAAGAAGGAATAAAAGTACCAGGCATATTCCATTCCTTAGAAATCATATCTGAAATAGCATCAGGAACTGGAAAAACCTCTGGAATAACCCCAGGAGGTTTATAAAACAGAATTTAAACGTTTACTAGTTTTAATATCAAGAGGACTAGTTTCCTCCATATCCAATGTAATCAACACTTCTTTTAATAAAGAACGAATATACTCCATTTTAAATAAGAGGATTTGTCAGTGTCAATATCTGAGGCAGGATCTTCTGAATCAGATAGATCTTCATCAGAGAAAGATAAATCAGTATGTTGCCGGTCATTTGAAATTTCATCAACTCTATGAGAAGTTTTAAAAGACCTTTTACGTTTATTAGAAGGCGGAATGGCAGACAAAGCCTTCTGTATAGAATCAGAAATAAATTCTTTTAAAATTTACAGGTATATCTTTTGTATTAGATGTTGAGGGAACAGCAACAGGTAATGAACTACTACTGATGGAAACATTTTGTGCATGTAAAAGTTTATCATGACAACTATTACAAACCACACAGCTGGAGGTATAATCTCCACAAGTTTACAACAAATGCACTTAGCTTTGGTAGAATCGTTATCAGGTAGCAGGGATCCAGCAGTAAATTCTGAGACAGGATCAGATTGAGACATCTTGCAAAATGTAAGAGAAAAAAAAGACATATAAAGCAAAATTATCAAATTTCCTTATATGGCAGTTTCAGGAATGGGAAAAAATGCAAACAGCATAGCGCTCTGACATAGAAAAAGGCCAGAGGCAAAAGTAATGGGGTTTTAAATAACGAAAATATTTGGCGCCAAGTATGACGCACAACAAACAGAAAAATATTATTTGGCGCCAAAAACGTCTGGCAACGGAACACTCGCGTCATAGATGAGGCAACCATGTGAAGGACTCAGCGTCAACTAAGACACCGGAAATGACGAATTTGCGTCAACAAACGTAACTTCGCACCAAAAAAATCTCGCACCAAAAATGACGCAATAAATTTTGGCATTTTGCGCCCTCGCGAGACTAATTCTTCCCGCGAATTTAAAAGACAGTCAGTTGAAAAAAGACTATACCCCAGGTAAGAAATAAGTTTTCCTAAGAAATGCATTTCCCAAATATGAAACTGACAGTCTGCAAAAGGAAATATATTTGCCATGATTCAGGTTTCAGTATAAGTACAATACATATATTTAGAACTTTATATAAATACATAAAGTGCCAAACCATAGCTGAGAGTGTCTTAAGTAATGGAAACATACTTACCAGAAGACACCCATCCACATATAGCAGATAGCCAAACCAGTACTAAAACAGTTATTAGTAGAGGTAATGGTAAATTGAGAGTATATCGTCGATCTGAAAAGGGGAGGTAGGAGATGAATCTCTACGACCGATAACAGAGAACCTATGAAATAGATCCCTGTGAGGAAAACCATTGCATTCAATAGGCGATACTCCCTTCACATCCCTCTGACATTCACTGTACTCAGAGGACTCGGGCTTCAAAAAATGCTGAGAAGCACATATCAACGTAGAAATCTTAGCACAAACTTACTTCACCACCTCCATAGGAGGCAAAGTTTGTAAAACTGAATTGTGGGTGTGGTGAGGGGTGTATTTATAGGCATTTTGAGGTTTGGGAAACTTTGCCCCTCCTAGTAGGATTGTATATCCCATACGTCACTAGCTCATGGACTCTTGCCAATTACATGAAAGAAAAACACTTTTTCATTACTAGTGGTATGTGTAATAGACCTAATATTCTTGGTAAGATAGTGAAGTCCTTTTTCTAGTGGCACCAAAACCAGGCATTTTCCTGCTTTATTAAATCAAAATGATTACTGAACATTTTTTACCATTATATATTTGGTAAATTCACAATTACATATAAAATACACTAAAACGATTTTGGGGGGAAAAAAAAAAAAAAATCAGGGTTTGTTAAACTCAATATACAATTCCATACAAACTTTTTAAATACCACATACCTTTCATTTAATTTACAGATTTAAATATCTATGAAAACAAACATTTAGCTGCATCCATGCAATGGCATAAAGAGAGAGGCGTTTACCAGCAATTAAATGCTTTTCAGCAGGGCGTAGTAATCCAAACATGAAAGCACAAAGCAACAGATTACTGAGTTATGCCACAGAAGCAGATTTATAATGTTTGAAATGTCTACTGCTGTAGCTTCCTTGGGAATTATATTTGTTACTTTATAGGAAGTAACAAATATAATTGTGAATATTCACAGAAAGAGTGCAGTGTAGTATGTGTGTGATTAAAAGTGCAGTGTAATAAGTTCCAAATTTGTAGCACCCAGAATAAGAGGGAGGTACATGAAATGTATTTAATGTCCTTTTCTCAAATCCAGTTCTTAATTACCCCTAACAGGTCAGATTTTCATGATGATATCTGAACTAGAGCACGGGTGAAAATTCCTCTCAAGCTTGGAATTTTATCCTTATATACATCTGCCAAGATGATCTGATACATTATTAGCTACACTTGACACTTTAAATGGATACAGTTTCTAATTAATAAACTGAGCTTGGGTGAAACATTTGATCTTCAGGATTCCTTTAGTTTTTTTCCTACATGGGATTCTAGACTGTCGTCAGCAATTCTAAAAGGAACTGTGCAGCGGGAAAAAAAGATAAACATCTTAACATTCACATTTTAGTCAGTTACTCATTCACATTTTATTGTTTGTATTTTGATTGTGGATTGGTCAACCATTTTATATGGTGCAATTGTGGATAAAAAATTGGTAATTTTTCAATTTTTTTTCTTATTAACCTTGCCCCCCCCCCCCCCCCCCCCCCCAATTGCATTTGTACGCCACTTGAATTGTACTATTCCAGATTTCGGTTCCGCGGAGTATAATAGATTTAAAGGAACAGTGTAAACCTTTTATATATATATATATATATATATATATATATATATATATATATATATATATATATATATATATATATATATATATAATTCTGACCATCATTATGAGGTAACAGTTTTCAGTGGTGTACCATTAAAATGAACCAAGCTTTGTATTTTTCCTATTTTAATACTGAGAAATGCATTGAGAGACTTAAAATAGGTCCATTCAGAAGCCATGTTAAAGCCAATGCTTTGGAGCCACTTACTCAGCTAAATATATCTTCCTTTTTTCACCAGGGTTTCTACTCTCTCAGATGTCAGCCAACTGCTACAAGCAAAAACTGAATTCATTAGCTTGGCACTGCCATAGCTCATGCGACTCCCTAAGAACAACAAAGGGCAGAGGAAAAAACAAAAACACACAGCGCGCATGACATTAACACTAGGATGCCGGATGTGCAGGACACACGTCTCACTGCTTGAAATGACCTAATATGATTTGACAAAGCAAGCATGTGTGAGCTATACAAAATGTCATGATTTAAACATCTCTATGTACTCACTATATTTTATCCTAAAACTACTGGTAAAATGTACCAAAGTTTCAAAACAATAAAAGCAATACCACTGCTCTAAATAAAAAAAAAATACATTAAACACATTTTGGGTTTCATGCACCTTTAAAGTCACTGCTTTTCAACAAAAAAAAGATACGAAAAAAACCAAAGGATTTGATAATAGAAGTAAAATAGAAAGTTGTTTGTATGCTCTATATGCATCACAAAATAACTTTGGGTTTCATCTCCCTTTTAAGCTCTAAAATTGAGGATTTTGTAATTATCAGAACTTGAAAATGCACACTGTTGACTTCTCAAAGCTAACCCTGCTACATATATTTCCATAATTGTCTTTAAAAAGGACCATTAAATAAATACAGTACGAATGCATAAACAAATACATAATAACAGGACACTACAATAGCACTTTGAATTTCAAATGAGTATTAGATTTTCTGGCACATTTGACAGCCATCAGCCAATCGCAAAATGCATATACGTATATACTGTGCACATGTTCAGTAGGAGCCTCAGAAAGTGTGCATATACAAAGAATTGCACATTTGGGTAATGAAAGTAAATTGGAAATTTGTTAAAAATTGCATTCTATCTGAATTTTAAATTTTGACTTTAGTTTTCCTTTAACTGGTACTAACACTGTGGCTAGCATTGTCTACAGACTCAAGCCCAGTTTAGTTCCACCAAATAAGGCAAATGGTGGGCCGAATGGGTCTACTTACAAACAATTGAAGACAGTCTATTCCAGTGCTTTCCAAACTGTGTGTCGGGACACACTAGTGTGTCGGCAGCAGTGTGTAGGTGTGTCCCTGCTTCAGCACAATTTTTTTTAAATTTAAATATTTTTTTTTAAATAGTTTTTTGGTTTCTGACTTTCCACCTGCCTGCTACACATATCACCTGGTTGACACGTGATTGATACCTAGTGGGTCACAGATCATCTTAACCAATTGGCACAGCTCAGTGGGAACTGAAACTATTACCATTGGCGGATTTGGCGGCACATTGGCTCCTGACTGCACGCGTAGTCTCCTCAATCGGCTTGTGACTGCAAGTGTAGCCAGTGAGTGGGACAGCAGTGTGTTTGTAGTGCGGGCAGTAGTCAGTCGGACTCACAGAGGGTGGCAGCTTAAACGCTGAGCTGAAGTCAGAAGTCAGTGGGATTTTTTTGCAACTAGCTCCCAGTACTGCATTGCTGCTCCTGCTGTTGATATATAGATAGAAAGTGGAAGCTTAAAAACGCTTGATGATGAAATGTGAGTGTCTTTATCTAATATTCCACCAAATATTCCGAAACTGTGTTCATCCCATCAACCTTATACATCCGTTAAAATAGTAAGTAGCTATTGGTGTTATTAATTCTTGCCCATACATACTGTTACTTGTAAATACATTTAGTTATTATAATTTATGTATGTACCCGTATCTCTTAAAACAAGTTAGTTTAACCTCCTTTTTGCTAGTACAACTGAATTACTGTGTCGCGAAATGATGTAGGTCTACAAAGTGTGTCACCAACATGAAAAGTTTGGAAAGCTCTGGTCTATTCCATAATTTTTATTGTTTAAAGATAGATAATCCCTTTATTACCCATTCCCCAGTTTTGCCTAACCAACACCTTTCACCTCTGTGATTACCTTGTATCTAAGCCTCTGTAGACTGCCCCTTATCCCAGTTCTTTTAACAGACTTGCAATTTAGCTAATCAGTGTTAACTCATAAAAAAAACTCCACAGGAGTGAGCACAAATGTATCTATATGGCAACATGTGAATAAAGCACGGTCAAGCTGTGAAAAACTGTCAAAATGCACTGAGATAAGAGACAGCCATCAATGGCTTAGAAATTAGCATATGAGCCTACCTAGGTTTATCTTTCAACAAAGAATACCAAGAAAACAAAGCAAATTTCATGATAAAAGTAAATTGGAAATTTAAATTGCATGCCCTATCTGAATCATGAAAGTTTAATTTGGACTAGACAGTCCCTTTAATGTTTTAAAAAGTTGGCTATGTTATATATATCTACACAACAGAATTGACTTGCAATTACAAGGCATTTACTGTCCCATTAAGTGAAAGCTACTAAACTGTCTTTTTATCCTTTAAAAATGTTTCAGAAATTGGACAGATCTGGTTTGCCTGGTTTTGCCTATTAGAGAAAATTATAAAAATAAATACTTAAAATGGATAGAAAGGTCAAAATTGAAATGTGCACGGGTGCATTTCAATGTGAAATAGAATCATTTTCATAATATAATTCCATTAGCAAAAATGCTTCTAGTAAAAAGTTAGTGTTTTTTCTGCAGCATACGCACATATCCTGTGAGGGCCTGTGCACCAGTATTCAAACACTACAGCTTCTCAGAGAGTCAGCAGTAGCTTGTATGACACAAATTTCTTCTCCAGAAGAAATAAACACCACTGCGTGCCCTCTGAGGTGTGATGTTTGAATACTGATGCACGTGCCCTAACAGGATATGTGCGTATGCCGCATAAACATATTAATAGCTTTTACAAGCATTTTTGCTAACGGAAGTATATTGCAACAATGATTATATTTCAAATTGAAATGCAACTATAGTCATTTCATTTTTGACCTTTCTATCCCTTAAAGGGACACTGAACCCAATTTTTTTTCTATCGTGATTCAGATAGAGCATGCAATTTTAAGCAACTTTCTAATTTACTCCTATTATCACTTTTTCTTCATTCTCTTGGTGTCTTCATTTGAAAAGCAAGAATGTAAGTTTAGAAGCCGGCCCATTTTTGGTGAACAACCTGGGTTGTTCTTGCTGATTGGTGGATAAATCCACCCACCAATAAAGATGTGCTGTCCATGTTCTGAACTAAAAATTCACTGGCTCCATAGCTTAGATGCCTTCTTTTTCAAATAAAGATAGCAAGAGAACAAAGAAAAAATTGATAATAGGAGAAAATTAGAAAGTTGCTTAAAATTACATTCTCTAATTCATGGGAAAAAAAATTGGGTTCAGTGTCCCTTTAAGGAAATAGTAGATTTAGGGGTTGGGATCTAATCCTATTACTTCTGGAAGCCATATCCAACTACTCCAGTGATCATGACATCTACCCCCACCCCAGTAGTGACAGGGGTCTACTGCAAAATGTGAAGGTATGTTTAAACATTTAATATGAATCCGAGTTTAACATATTTAAATTAGTTTGTTTTTTTTCTTATCCTCTTATTAAAAATGTATTTTCAGTTTAGTGTTTATGTAAGATAGAATACATGTATTGCACTGACAGTATTACAATTATTTTGTTAAATAAAAAATATGTATAAAAATAATATATCCCAGGACCTATTTAATGGGCACACAACCTGGCTGATTCTACTGGCTACCAAACTAAAATGTATGACTATTAATCTAAAATGGAGTTCAAATTAAATTTTTTGGAATGTCTTTTTTACATCAATTTGTGTTAAATTATGCAATAAATGTGTGCTTTGGATAGATTAAAGGGTCATTACAGTAGAAAAATGACATGCTCTAATTATGTGGGTTAGACAGAGGTGCAGGGTCGCTAGTCTTAAAAACGACATGATCTAACGAATTACAGAATGTTATTTTTCGATGATAATGGCACTTTAAGTAACATTTACACATAACAAAAAAAGTATTATAATGTTGATAATGATTTGCCCTATGCATTTATTAGATGCACAAACTGCCACTTCTAGTAGTCATCAGTTGCAAGGTTTTAAGAGTTTTCTATCACACAAGTCTGTGTTTAGAATTAAATTAACTGCAAAGCAACACTTTGCAAACGTTTGGCAGTAATAACAAATGGACAGAAGATATCAAACTGAACCAACTTTTCTATGGTACAGCAAAACCTGTGTTGATCTGGCCTTGGTTGATCAGGAATTTTTGATTGGCAACCAGGTAGAAGAAATAGGTAGTAAATTACATCTTGCGAGTTGTAAACATTTTGAACATCCAACTACAAGATTTTCCAGCTGACTTACAACATAATGTGGTTTCTAGACAATTTCTCCACACATCATAATGTACTGTACTGTCAACTAAGAACCATGTGATGTGAAAGTTTGCTAACATATAAAATGTTTGCATATTAGGTTACAAAATAAATCACATATTTAATTAGCTTAATCAAGGAGTACAGGGTGTAGACTTAATCAATTCCAGTTCAGGCTAAAATTAACTTTATTCATTGTATTCACTATTTTGAAAGAAAATGGTCAAATATGTTAAAGAATTTTAATTCTGCCATATTGATTTATATAAATATCTGTTCAACTCCTGGATAAAGATTAAAGGGAAATAAAAGCGCAAAAAAAAAAAAAAAAAAAGCTTAAAAATGTAATTAAAAAGGATATTAAACAATGTTTTCCTTTCATAATTTAACATGTAAATTTAAACAATCTAATTTATTTCTGTTATCACATTTTCTTTGTTCTCTTGGTATTGTTTGTTGAAAAGCAGTGACAAGCTCAGGAGCATGACGTTCTATGTCGGAAGCACTGGTTTTGCAAGTATGTTATCTAATTGCTAGACCACTAGATGGCAGCACTATTTCCAGCCATGTAGAGCTCCAGACACCTAACTAGGAATCTCTTCAACAAAGACCACCATGGGAACAAAGCAAATTTGATAATAGAAGTACATTTTAAACTTTTTTTTTTAAATAGTATGTTCTGTCTTTTGTGGGTTTCTTATCCCTTCAATGCTGTCAATTTGGTTTGAGTCTTATTAAAACAGAATGATCTACTGATCAATCCCAGGGTATTAGGTGCTAAGCCTGTAAATGAACAAGAGGATATGTACAAGTGGTATCTATACTGGGAGTGGAATTGAGCAATCTGAAAGGGGAATGATTGTGCATGAAGCTTAAAGGGATATAAAAGAGCAATAATAAAATTCTCTAATGCAACTGGAAAAGGGGTAAAGTCCGCTCCAGAGTAGCAATACTATACTGGTAAAGAGCTTAAGGTGGTTGCTGAGCCAGTCATGTGCATTCTAACAACAATTAGCTGTGTTTAGCTCAGGATCAGCAGTGAATTGCACTATGGACTTGACTTTAACTATGTGTTTAATGGGATTGGAAAGTCAAAATTAAATTTTCATAATAATTCAGATAGAGCATGACATTTTAAAACGCTTTTGAATGAACTTTTATTACCAAATTTACTTTGTTCTCTTGGTATCCTTTGTTAATATCTTTATATCCTCAACAGTGGCAACACACTACTGGGAGCTAGCTTGCTAGCTAGTGATTGGTGGCTACACAGATTTGTCTCTTGCTATTGGCTAGCCAGATGTGTTCAGATAACTACTAGTAGTGCATTGCTGCTTTGGAGATTGAATTTACTGTGTTTAAAAAAAGGGACATATTGCCGAGTTTCTCCCCTGTATTCCTCTATTCATTGGTGCCACTATGTTGAAATCTAGCTTTTGCTACAATCCAGTGCTGATGTGTTTGCACATGTGCAGAAACTCTACTTCAGATACCTGCAGTGTAACCTAGGTTCCAAAATATTGGCAACCATAATAAGAGGGAGGTGCATGAAATGAATTTATTAATGTCCCCTTTCATTGTTAAAAAGCAATAAATGCATACACAAAAAAATACCCATGACAATCACCCTTGTCTGATTAAAAAAATTAAAGTCTTCCAAAATCATACCACATCCAATTAGTACTCCGTTATACTATAGCTTTGAACTTAGAATTGTATACTTCTTTCTATCAGCAACTTGAAAAGGTTAGATAGTGCTGATCTGTCACCACTTTGACTCAGCATCAGCCAAAACCACATGCCTGTATGGTGCAGATAAAAAGCTAACACTTCAATCATGTCTCAAAAAATGCAAGTGGAGCACAAGGCCACTCTAAACTACATGATTATGGAGGATATGAATACTATAGTTGGATCCCTGAGCACCTGTCACACTTGCATGCAGTTTACAGATCCTGTCCTCAAGGAAAACAAATATTTCTGTTCCTCAGGATCTCTGTGCATGAGCCAAGTTTGCAGAAAACGATTGACAGTGATAATGAATCACCAATTCCAAAGCAGAGATCTTGAAATATAGGTCTCTTTATAGCCCTCAAGACTCTGCTTTGTACATGTGCTGGATATAACTTATTTTAACATTGCACTGCAACATTTGAATTATTGATATTTTATTGTTACAATTGGGATTGACAAACAAGACAGCCATGAAATTGTATATACACATTACACAGATTACTCCAATATTAACATTTTTTAAGTCAGAGCTCAACAAACCCAGGAGCCACTGGCTGCTAGAATTTTACACCTGGCTCCTAACTTTTGGGGTTATTTACCATAGATCTATATACAGATACCACTGTCTGGCTCCTAAATTTTAAACAGATTTGTCAACCCCTCTTAAGTAATTGAACCCCTACATTTATAAAAAAGATGCTTTGTGTAAATGTATGAGATAATACTACAGGCACAAAAGTAACAAACTTACTCCTGTTTTGTGACGCCATTATTTCAAAACTTAAAGGGATACTAAACCCATTTTTTTATTTCAGGATTCAGACAGAGCATGCAATTTTAAGCAACGTTCTAATTTACTCCTAGTATCAATGTTTCTTCGTTCTCTTGCTATCTTTATTTTAAAATCAAAAATGTAAGCTTAGGAGCAGGACAATTTTTGGTTCAAAACTTGGAATGCACTTGCAGATTGGTGGCTAAATGTAGCCACCAATCAGCAAGCACTATCCAGGGTGCTGAACCAAAAACGGACACGCTCCTTAGCTTAGATTCCTGCTTTTTCAAATAAAGATAGCAAGGTAACGAAGAAAAAGGTCATAATAGGAGTAAATTAGAAAGTTGATTAAAATTGCATGTTCTATCTGAATCATGACAAAACATTTGGGTTTTGGTATCCCGTTAAACTAATGAAATGTCTTTAATTTATGTCATTTTAATCCAACCCTGAAAAATCACAAGTCTCTGAAATATCTATAGTATTCCTATATAACTCTATGAAGCAGTTTCACTAAAGATGTGTAAATTAAAGGGAATCAGGGTTTTTTGTATACAATAGGGAGTGTAAAAACCACATTGCTATTTTATTATTTTAATTTTTAAACACGATCTAAAATCAAGAGTCAGAACCATCTCTGCAATATAAGTGTCTTATCAACAATAGAAACTAAACAAGCTCTCCAAATGTAGTCATATTAAGCATTATTGTTTGGATTTAGGGAATCTATGAGTATAAATAAGAGTAAGGTAGTAATGGTACCGGTAAGAATACCATCTTAACCCCAGGGGTGGCCCGAATGCATAACAATGACGTCATCAGTGGCAGGGTACTACAAATGACATAAAACCTCACCTTTCTCCTGTTCGTCTATACGGAGTGCCAGAGAAATATAGTGAAAGGCCTGCTGATGATAGCCCCGCACCACTTCTGGCTCCTGGGGCCCGTTCCGAGCTATGGCTGTTCCGCAATTTGCTGCGCTATGCTCGGTCAGCTTACTGGCTGCCGAGTGCCTCTTGTCCGCCATGACCCTGCGGGACAGGTGTTCACAACACCAAACAAACAGCAGCCCAAGCTGGAAGGCGATGAATCGCAGAAGCGAGAAAACAGCTAGCACTGGGTAAGAGAAGATGTATAAGTTCCGCTTATGCAGCGAGGGCGGGGCAGACGGCTGCTGTTCGTCAGAAGGGGGCTCGGGACCAGTCTCTTTTGCTGGGGTCACCGGCTTCTTGTTTCCTCTTCCGCCCGGTGAATTCATTCACAGTTCCCGCACCCGCCGCCATAACAACGGGTACAGTAGTTTACAAAAGCTCCGCCTACCTAGTTCACGTTGAGATGCGGATCACGCCACGCCCACCGACAGATAAGCCATAGGCCCTTAGCCACTCAATTCACTTTGACATGTGATCAACCCACCCCGCTGTCATTGTAGACCACGCCCACTTAAAAGCGTCAACCAGTCAACGCCTCTTATTAGCCTTGTGTGACCTGCTTCATACCCCCACCCTCTCATGATTTATATTAGATCGTTCGGGTCGGTGTTCGGCCCTCTTTGTTGTTTTACTGTCAAGCCGATTTAATTCTAGTCACTTGTTCAGGAGTAATCACGCCCCTGTATGTATTATGTCTTTTTAATGTCCCACCCACAAATAAACTAAGTCCTCTCATGCTGCCCTTTTATTAAAGGACCATTATTCAACATTTCAACAACAGTGACAGGCTTTTCGGTGTGACATGACGTGAGCTAGAAGTTACATTTAAATATATATATATATATATATATATATATATATATATATATATATATATATATACATATATATATATATATATATATATATACACACATATATATATATATATATATATATATATATATATATATATATATATATATATATATATAAAATCAAGTTAAACATAATGCTTTTGTGATTATAAAAATATTGGTATTTTTCTTAACCCTTTAAGCACCGGAGATATATGGAATTGGGTATGAGTTTCTTGTGTTTTTGTTGCATTTATTCTTTAGTTATATATTAAGCAAAAAAAAATTACTTTATATTGATTTGACACATTCAGATATTTAATTTGTTATATTTTTAAAGGAATTGCATAAATTCGAGAAATTATTGCCTAATCATTATTTATTAAAGAAAAACTCAATATATTAGTATTGTAAAGCACCAACATATTGTACATATTGTACAATGATTTAGATGATGAGGTATGGATTTGCAAACTAGCTTATTTTACTGATATATATTCTGCACGGTTCCTACCAATAATAATATTTTCATCTTAAATAATAAAGTAAGAGCATATATGGAAAAAAGTTCTGGAAAAATAGAGACCTGTCTAGATATTTTCATTAATTTCCACATTTAATTAATTTGGAATCCAACTTTGACTCCTTGAATCATCAAGTCACTCGGCCCTCCCAACACAAACTGTCATGAGATGCAGGACACAGCATAGAAGGTACAAGTTATTTTATTGCAGAGCATAGCTACAGCTTGTACAACACATCTAACTTAGTAACTGCGACATAGACTAAAACTCCTATAAGACATGCCCCATCCGCAGACATCCCAACCTGCCAAAACTCATTTCAGGGAGGAGGTAACCCCCCCCAAAAAAAAAAACACTGGCAATTTACAAAGTGAGTCATCAGCTCCCAGATGTTTACAGGATGCCCACTGACTCAACTAAGAGTTGGGACGTCTGCTTGAGGCAGGACCTGTAGGAAAAAACTGTCAATAGGTTACCTCTCACTGTGTGTCTGACAGAGGCTACGAGACACCCTCTCTAACCTGCCTTATGTTATGTTCTAAGTAATGAGACAAATTTCATCCTAAAAGAAGTGATGCATACAGATATTCCTGACAGCATATCATGGAGATGTCCAGTATCTTTATTGGCTGTTAGCCTGTCATACCTCCAAGTAAGATCCTTGTATATCAAACTGCCACCAAGGAGCAATACGCTAGCATCGCTTAATAGAGTCCAAATAAGCGGGTTACTTGTCGGTTCCAAGCTCCTTCAAACCAAGCAGTTATCTCTGGATAAGCAACTTGTGGATGTATCATACAACCTAAACTGGTCAGCTATTTTATTTCTGTAAGGCATAAGTCATCTCTGATGATAGAAAGTTTGTAGGCATATAGTTACACAGACCAGCTGGATAGAATGTAATATGCAAGTGCACTCAGTCAACGCACGTTTCGCCCCAGAGTGCTTTGCAAACAAACCGGGGACTCTGTAAGGTAACTATATGCCTACAAACTTTCTATCATCCAGCCATAAGTTGCTTATCCCGAGGTAACTTCTTTGAAGGAGCTTGGAACCGACAAGTAACCCGCTTATTTGGATTCTATTAAGCGAGGCTAGCGAATTGCTCCTTGGTGGCAGTTTGAAATACAAGGATCTTACTTGGAGGTATGACAGGCTAACAGCCAATAAAGATGCTGGACACCTGCATGATATGCTGTCAGGAATATCTGTATGCATCACTTCTTTTAGGATGAAATTTGTCTCATTACTGAGAACTTGCCGCTCAGCCTATAGGCGCCCAGTGAGTAAAAGCAAGCACCGCCCCAGACAGGCCGAGCTCACTAACCAGATATAGCCAAGTTTCCGGGATATTATGTTTAGTTTGCGGGTGTCAGGGAGACACTATTTCAATGCGGGAGACTTCCGGAACTTCTGAGAGAGTTGGGATGTCTGCATCCGGTGACGTCATACTCCTACTCTCATCACATCTTCCCCTTTTTCAACGGACAAAGCATACATTTTTTTTTTAGAGTATAACAGATAACAAGTAGTAGAGCGGGTGCTGCTGCAGGAAACGTCCGTCGGGTAAGAGAGAGAAAAAAGAAACAGACCCACTCGAGAGAAGGGGAAAGTGTGGAGCCAGCCCAAGAAAGCAGTGGACAGCCACAAAACGATAAAGGAGAAAACAGGCGGCTGCTGAGCTACTGTAAAAAGGTAAAAAGGTAGTTTTATTCCAGATAAAAATAAATGGTAGACATAAAGCAAAAAATCTTGAACATGACACAACAAACCAGGGAGGGAAACAGCAGACATACATGTTTCGCGCAGACTAGCGCTTAATCATAGAAGCTGTTAAACAAGTGAAATCTGCTGTAGCACTTAAAGGGACAGTGTTGTGTCATGTTCAAGATTTTTTGCTTTATGTCTACCATTTATTTTTATCTGGAATAAAACTACCTTTTTACAGTAGCTCAGCAGCCGCCTGTTTTCTTCTTTTACAACAGATAACAAGGTATACAAGAAGCATACAAAATAGTTTTGTTTAGTGTACAGCAAATAACAAGTTATACGAGAAAATATATGAACAACAAGAAATACAATCCTGATTTGGACATCGGGGTAGACTACCCTAGTCCACAGTGACCATGGGATTATTCTGCCCATTCTTCTGGTCACTGCTCTAACTAGTGCTAATCCCGGAAGCTTCACCACTCTTCCACTTAACGTCATTTTACATGAACTGTCCTCTGATACAGAAGAAGGTGATTGAGAGTCTGCTGGATGCAAATAAGTATCTTCGCTTTGATCTTGCTGAGGGGAAGGCACCCCTCTTAAAACAGGGGACCCCACCGGCTGTGGCTCTGAGGCATCCGGTCCCAATCTCTCAGGTACTGGCTGAAGATGTCTTCTATTTCAACTACATAAGACTTTGGTTCTGGAGAGCAACTTCTCATCATCCAGTTTAACTCTGACAGTTTGGCCCACATTCAGCTCCTGCAAGGGCCTCACAGAGTGTTTTCTGTCGTAGAAGAATCGGTAACCACTTTTAGCTTCTTCATCCCTCATAAGGACCTCATCCTGAGGAATAGAGCTGGTTGGCTGGAAGACACCCACAGAGGGTAAAGTGGTGCGAATCTGACGTCCTAGCATTAGCTGTGCCTGGCTAAAACCTGTGGCTTGGATGGGAGTCGCCCTATAGGCCAAGAGAGCTAGGTACTGCTCAGATTGCTTCAAAATGAACTTTGTTGTTTGAACTGCCCTTTCAGCCATTCCATTGGCCTGCGGGTAATGTGGACTTGACATAGAATGGACAAAATCATATTCACTGGAGAAAGAACTGAACTCCATGGAGGCAAACTGCATTCCGCTATCGCTCACTAACTCTATTGGTATGTCCCACCGGGCGAACAAGCTCTTGAGACGAGTGATAACGGATTGACTGGTGATCTCATTCAAGGGTGCAATCTCCAAATACCTGGAATAGTAGTTAACACAACTAGGTACTTCTTCCCACGCAGTTTGCACATATCTGCAGCTATTTTCTGCCATGGGCCTGCAGGCAGTGGGGTAGAAATCAAGGGCTCCCTTCTCTGAGTAGGCCAGCGTTCCCGGCAAAAGGCACATTTTGACACGTTGCTTGCAATGTCGGAACTGATCTCAGGCCACCATACCGCTGTAGCTGCCCTTTCTCTGCACTTTGTAATGTCCAAGTGGCCATCATGAATCCTGCTTAACATCTCCTGCTGCATGCTAACAGGAATGACAATGTGGTCTTGGAAGAGCACTAAACCATCCAGCTCCGTGAGCTGCGACCTCTCTGACTGGTAAGAGCTTAAAGACATCCAGGCTGCCCGGCTCTCGGGCCAACCTTCTTTTATGTACTTAATAACTTCTTGAAGGTCTGTATCTAAACGTGTCTCCTTTCTTATTTGCTCTAGCTTTCCTGACAAAATGGATTTGGATGCCAGAACTGAATCCACATACATGTTCACATCTGATTCCATTGAAGATTCCTCAGCAGCAGCCAGCAGGAGCCTGGAAAGAGTATCTGCCAGTCTGCCACTACCAGTTGTTTCCCCGGCACATGCACTGCCTGAACATTGAACCTGAACAGACTCTAGGTAAAGTTGGAAGCGCTCACAGGCCCAAACTGCAGCCAGGGACTTTTTCTCAATTTGGGCGTATTTAGATTCAGCAGCCATCAGGGTATTGGAACAATAGGCGATGGGCTGTAGTTTGTTCTCATTCAGCTGCAGGAGGGTGGCCCGCTAGCCCATAACTGCTCGCATCAGCACTAACCACAGTCTTTTTAGAAGGGTCGTAGAACCCTAACACTGGGGCAGACCCCAGCAGGGACTTGGCCTGTACAAAAGCATCTTCCTGTGAAGGACCCCAGACCCAGGCAACATCTTTCTTCAACAACTCTGTGATAGGGTGTAGTACTGTGGATAAATCTGGAAGGAACCTGCCCACATAATTCCCAAGGCCCAATATTTGTCTCAGCTCGTGTACATCAGAAGGACTTTTCATATGTTCAATAGTGAGGATTTTCTCAGGGTCCGGCTTGATGCCATCTCCATTGATGATATGCCCAAAGTAACATAACTCAGATTTTCTAAAATGGCATTCCTCTTTATTTAATTTCAGCCCAGATTCTGTAATGGTCTGCAGCACACAGCTCAATTGCTGATCATGTTCTTCCAATGTAGAACTCATTTTTTTTTTAAAGATTTCAGGAGCAGAGGATATCCCGAAGGGGAGTCTGCAGAAGCAAAACCGACCTACCGGTGTGATGAAGGTAGTCAGTTTGCAGCACTGTGGATCTAGAGGTATGTGCCAGAAGCCGCTGGAAGCATCCAGTGTAGAGAAGAACTTTGCGCTAGCCAGTTTCGGAGCTATGTCTTCAAGCGTCGGCAGCACATATCTCTCTCTCTCTTCACTGCCTCATTCAACCTTTTCAAGTCTACGCAGATGCGTACCTTACCGTTTTTTTCTTTGCAACAGACACAATGGGGGCACACCTGTAATAACCCATAAGAAAACAAGCTCTATAGAGTGTTGTTACCGGTTTTCATTTTCTATAAGTAGGCTGTTCTTGTCTTTTTAAATAGGGGAATATTCAGAACTTGCATGGTAAAAAGTATGTGTACCTTTTAAATATAGTAAACTGTTGTACTTTAACAGCCTAGTTATATTTGTAAGGCAATTTAATATTATTTTTCCTTTATCCACATTACCCATGAACTGCGGATTGTAGGTAAAGGATAGATGATAGTATATACTTATTACAATAAACAGTACTGCAAATATGTAAATTGGTTTCGAGATATATGTATATAATACAAGACAACTAAGACAGAGATATGGCTCACCAAGCGTTGAGGGCAAAAAGGATATCAGGTAAAAAATAACTTGAGTGGTAGACTCAGTCACTGAAGAGCGGTAAATCAAGTGATGTTGTAGTCAGCAGCAGAACGCCGAGGTTGGCAGCAGCGTGTCTCGGGAGCTAGGAGAAACCTGGAAGAGCTGAGAGCAGCTGGCGGTGACGTCACCGAAACAATCAGAGCGGCTTCAGATGCAGAGGTAATCTCGGAGGAGCGGTTACAGTGACTGGTGCGAACAGACTGCAAGATTTGTTGCAACCAATCTGAAGGCAGTATACACAAAAAGTCTTTAGAGCTAGAACTTAGGTGAAAAAAGGTAACGATGAGAATAAGTTATCCCCAATCAAAGTCTCAGGAAGGAACAAATGGCGAGATACTGTTGGATTAATAACCAGAATACCATGCAAGGTATTCTGGGAGCAGCAACCTTTTATGGGCATTTTCTTAAAGAGACAGAGGATGTGACAACACCAGTCAGTTGCTTTAACAACCTCTTCAATAACTCCCATATTCTTCATACGCAGAAGTTCCTTCTCCACTTGAGGCATGAGCGGGAATGGAATTCTGCAAGAAGTGGTAATACTGTATGGGACTGCATCACTTTTAAGTGATATTCGGACTTGATTGCAACTCAGTAGGCCCAATTCACCAAACATGTCTTCCGAAATCTCATTCACTCTGGGGACAAGGCCCAAACCACAGGCTGCTTTCCTGCTCAATAGGTTGTTAACACACTGAACTCTAATCACATGTACCCACATGGTGAATTTCTCCTGCTTGTACTCGCAGCTGGCAAGAAATTTCCCTGCACAATCGATGCGGCCACATGAACTATGAACTTTCATTGTAACTTTCGCCAGCTGAGGCTGTCGAGGCAGTTTTATGAATGCTGCAAGGGACATAACAGTGACGTCTGCTCCCGTGTCAATCTTGAAGGCAGACCATTCAACAACAGACCCTATAAAGGACACTTCTTGACCCTCCTGGTCACCACCTGCATCTCCTTAATGTATATAGTTTTACATGCCACTTCAAAATGGTCCATTCGGTTACACTTTTTACATCTTTTATCTTTAGCGGGGGATATGATATTCTAATCATAGGTAGGGTTACACCGCGTACAGTGAGCCTGCTGCGCCCATCCGCTTCTGGGCCTATCTGTTGCCCTTGGTCTACCGCTCACAGTGTGCCTTTCACCTGCAGCTCTCCTGAACTGCTGCACTTCATCCACAATACTCTCAGACCTCAGATCAGCACTTTGTTTTTTCACCAGTTCACTCTGGCGGATCATCCTAATAGCCCCATCTAACGTTAATTCAGCCTATAACTGTAGCTTCAGTGAGACCTCCGCATCTGAAATTCCTATGACTATTCTGTCTCTGATTTGCTCTTCTTTAGCAACACCAGACTCACAGAATTCGGCTAGTTCATACAGGCTGCGCACAAATGTCTCCACAGATTCTCCCACACACTGAGCACGTTTGTGAAAGAAAGCCCTATCATGAATCACATTTCTTTTGGGCACAAAGTGAGCACTGAGTTTGTTCATAACTATTTCAAAGTCAAATTTTTCCCCTTCTTTGAATGTAAAGGAATTAAACACCGGCTCCACATCTTTCCCCATAGAGTATAAAATAGAATTAACTTGTACTTCACCACTCTCCTTGTCCAGCTTGGAAGCAATCCTGAAGCATTGAAACCGCTGACCCCAAGTGGGCCAAGCTGCAGGCTGAGATAAATCAAAAGGCTCAAGTGGGGTAAACTTTGACATCATCATTACTCAGGAAACAGAAGCATAGGCAAGTACTTCTGACACCATGTGATGAGATGCAGGACACAACATAGAAGGTACAACACTATTTTATTGCAAAGTATAGAAGTAAACAGTTTGTACAACACATCTAGCTTAGTAGGTGTGACATAGACTTAAACGGCTATAAGCCACGCCCCATCCAGTGAAGTCACACTCCCACTCTCATCAAACAAACATTTATTCTCAAATTCTCACTATCCTATCGTCTATGCATTTATATGGATCATATATTTTTATATATATTTTTTTATATTTATATAGGCTAATGACACTTATTAGTTCGGTCTAGACTTCATATGTGAACATAAGAAATGCTTATACAAATTTTTATCATGAATGTACTATCCAATTGTGAATATGTTGTCAAAACTAACTATTTAATTTAGGCACGATTTAAGGCTATCATTATATGGAGTATTTTCAAACTGTATGTGATTTGGTTTATGTGCTTACATGTAATATATGTTTGTGATGTGTTATATATTACGGCCGGCACTGTTATCCACATTCTTTACTTTTTACTATTTAGAAGTGCAATTGTCAGCACATACGTCAATCGTGATTTACGATTGGCCCCTAGAAGGGTGTGGTTAACAGACCGGTCGGTGATTGGACGACTATCATGTTAAATAGAGCGGGGCTATCAATTGTAATATCAGCCTGATGAAACGACCGGAAGGTTGAGAAACGCGTTGCTGTTTCTATTCCTTGTTTTAAACAGTGCTTTTAAACTGCTTTTAAATAAAACTGTATATACGATATCCCCGCTCTCCGTATATCGTTATTTGGTTGGCCCGGTTACCTGCCTTTCACCTTAAGGGCTCCTAGGTACTGACCCCATCACAGACGCTGTGTGCCTCTGACGCTCTGACTTCTGTTGCTGCGGATTGGACCCTGGATTGCCGGATCTATCCTCCCATTGGACCGTCTGGCGGACGACTAAGGTTCCGTCCTGCTTAGTGTGGCATACGTTTATGCCAACACTTTTGTGAGTACCCTGACCGTCCGTGTTGTCCTGTCTCCTGTATATGTTGTTACACCACGATACTGTCCCATAAGGCGCCTCTCTTTTCATCTGCTCCCACAGATTTGTTGTCACCTTTTCCTTTCAAGAGTGCTGCCGTCCATTCTGGATACCGACTGCTACCGCCATCGTTGGTTGCTGGCTGCTGGCTGCTCCGGGAACTTTTTCCATCTCAAAGCTGCTTTTGTGAGTCAAGTATTGACCGCCTCTGTGCGCACCTCCGTAGGATATATCCTCTATTTTTTTCTTTGATCCGGGTTGCATAGCCAAGGTTGGGAGGATTGCTGCATATTACGATTAAGACTCTATCCTGCACTTCTGCTATATGTATATGCCCACACTGTTATTGTACTATCTATAGTGTCCTGCAATTTAGCTATATTTGCACTAAATCGTTACATATTAACCATTGTTGTATTTTTACATCATCTGTTGCTTAATAAGGTCGCACTTCCACTGGCCTGTTATATTCTATATTTTAGATTTGATTTGATTGCACGTTCTATTTATTTTTATTTATTATATTTTCTAACACACTATTAAGGTATCGTTTATACACTTTGTATTAAGGTGTTGCCTTTAGCACGATCATTTATTATTTGATTAATTAGCATATATCTAGATGCTTATTCTGATTGTCACTGTATAATATATATATATCTATTTCTTAGATTATTATATTGGTAAATATATCTAGACCCCCTTATTAGAGTAAAAAGTGTTATATCACTCGACCCCCAAGATTTTTATTTACACGACTGACACACAATGTTGATACATTTTGAACACTTTTAGGTTTGATTTTTTAGAGTTATAAGAGTTATTCCTCTGAACTGACACATACTGGTGACACACTTATAACAGATTTAGACCTCAATATCGGAGTTAAGTATTTTTTAATATCTCTCTTATATTATTGACACATACGGTTGATATATTTCTAATCGATTTAGATTTTCCTAATAACATTTTATTGCCATACACTACAACAATGTTATCTGTTAGTGAAAGGACCAATAAAAGACTTATGCTAGTATCACATATAGAGTCCACTTGTCCTACAACAACAAATGTAGAAAACAGCATAGAGAATCTTTCTATACATGCATTATTTGCTAAACTAGAAGATTCAATCAATGTCGAATGTAGGCATTGGTTGGATGCTGAGATGTTGCAGAAATATTTAGATAAAAAACAAATACCACGTGGGCTTAGACTACATAAAAATTGTTCATTCAAAGATAATATAGCCCTCAATACTAAATGGGAAGAAGCGATGCATGTCTGTTCTACTACCTTTATTAATATTCTTATATCACATAGAAAAACTTTGGTTGAGCATGCATCCAAAGAAATCAATTCCATTTAAAATAGTTTAGAGAAATTTAAGAACTTGGCACTGTATGATGAACTGAATTGTATGGTCTTGGAGAAAACAGAATGTTTCCAAAAAGAATTAATGGCCATTAAAAATAGAAAATTGTTGAGAGACGATGAAGATTATCAGAAAGGCCAGATATATACCTACAACAAAAACAAAGATAAGAAATCTGATTCAATATCCCCACAGATGGCTTATGACTCAGATATACAACAAAATGCAGATTACCCCAAAACTCCTACAACAGGGGACTGTATTAATACTAACTCTGATTGGACAGTAGTCAATCATTCAAAAAGGAAACATAAAAATAAGAATATTGTCTCACACCAAAACAGAAATAACTATAGGCCTCCTACCCAAAATTCTTACCATCGCAGGGAGAATGTTGGTAGTTCTTATAATGATTATAGACACTACTCCCCCAGATATCATGAGGACTTTGATAGAAGAAACAACTATCAACAAGATCCTCCTAGACACTATGAGGGCCTTGATAGAAGAAATAACTATCATAAAGACTCCCCGATACATTTTTTCCAATATGAGAAAAGGGACTTTCCTAATCGGACATATTCATCTAACAAACAAAACCATAAAGATTACTCAGGTGCTAGAAATCATCTCTATGACTACCATCACTCTAGGCCTCATACTCCAAATGATGTCTTTACGAATTCTAAGTCGAATGGGCCTAGGAATTATCACCACATCCAAAATGGTGGATACCATTCTTCTAACAATCATGATAATTCTAGAGGCTTTTCCTCTAGGAGTCATGATACAGGGTCCTATAGAGAGGTACCCGGCTCTAATGGTCAATACACCCATGATAGACCAACGGCCATCAATGAGAATGGCCGCCGGTTTCCTAATAATAGACCACAAATTAACACAAATAATGAACAGTATAGGGTGGAAACAACTCACCATTCTAACTCTAATCCAGGTCCGAGTTATGACCAGGCAGGACCATCCTCTAATAGTTCATCTCATTTTTTAGAATCAGGCCCCAGACCACCAGCGTGGAAACAAAAAACAATTTCCAGTTACCTAGAACCTGTGATTTCCCTCATGGCCCCACAAAAAGGCAAAAGACCTCACGGAAACGAGGGCACAGAGGAAGAGGTACAGCCATCAAAGAGGCACGATTACAGACCCTGAAAAAAGGTATCTATAATCTATCCTCACATAATCTAACAAATGATGAGATACGGGTCCTGGGTAAAGGCCTTTCATATTGTCCCACTAATAAACACAACACTTTTTCACTCTTTGTTGATTTAAATCAATTCACACAAAAGCTATCTATGCAAAAATATTTCGCTGAAAAAACTCTAAAAAATCATATGATGAGGCCGATCCTTACAAATTCTATGGATGATAGACTGAGACATGAAGTGATCCCTACATATGATCCAGATACTTTGATAGATCACTTATGTGATGGGTTTATTCATACACCTTTCAAAAATAAATCTAGTTTTATGCCCCAACTCAATAACAACTCACATATTGAGATTTTCAGACAATTAGTGAGTGATGACTTTGAGAGAATACTAAAAAAGATACTAAATAAGGGTAATTTATTTCCCAACGAAAAACGTGCATTGAATAACCTAAAAAACAATAAATCTCTGGTAATAAGACAGGCCGATAAGGGCGGTGGAGTGGTTCTCCAGGATCTAGCTGATTATCTATCGGAAGCTAAAAAAATATTACATGACACCTCCTATTATAAGAAATTACGCTCAGACCCGACTGTAGAATTTAAATCTATACTAAAACAAATTATAGGATCAGCTTTTGATAAAGGCATACTCTTGAAGAAAGAGAAAGACTATTTAATCCCCACAGAACCCAATCAAGCCTTTTATTACCACCTTCCAAAGGTCCACAAGGACCGTTTGTGTCCACCTGGACGACCAATAATAGCAGGGATCGGCAATTTGACTGATAATGTGTCATCATATGTAGACTTCTTCTTGCAGAAGTATGTCCTAGGTTTAGAATCTTATATTCGAGATTCAACCGATCTCCTAAAGAAATTGGAATCATATTGTATTACACCTGATATGATTTGGGTCACCTGCGATGTTCAGGCCCTGTACTCCAATATTCCTCATGAATTGGGCCTACGGCAGTATTTGAATATTTGGAACAGGATATCTATTTACCACAGACCCAAAGAGAGTTTCTTTTAGATCTCATTGCTTTTATCTTGAGACATAATTATTTTGTTTTTCAGGATGAATTTTATATTCAAACAAAGGGTACTGCCATGGGTACCAGGTTCGCCCCGAGCTATGCGAACCTTTTTATGGGTTCCTTTGAACAATGCTATATCTATGACTCAGCTTACGGGGCGAACCTGGTATACTATGGCAGGTATATAGACAATCTTATCTTTATTTGGAGGGGTGATCCATCCACCGCTAGACTATTTGTGGAACATTTAAACTCTAATAATAGAGGTTTGGTGTTCACTTGCTCCATCGAGAAACAATCAATAGTGTACTTAGACCTGAATCTCTGCTTCACTGAGGGTAAAGTGACCAGTACTACCTTCTTTAAAGCAGTTGATTGTAACAGCTACCTTGATTTCAAGAGTTGTCATTACCATCCATGGAAGCTAAACGTTCCTTATGGCCAGTTCAAAAGGGTACGCCGAAATTGCAGCTCTATGGCCGACTACGAATCTCAGAGTCTCATCCTAAAAGAACGCTTTAGGGAAAAACATTACCCTGATACTGTCATAGAAAATGGCTTTTTGAGAGCCAAAAATGATGATAGGGACAAATACTTCACTAGTCCTAATACACAACTGGAACCTATGAACAATAGTACTTATCATAAAGATCCGTTGTTTATCACTCAATTCAATTATAGTCGCAATCTAATTAGAGAGATCATTACACGACATTGGGAAATCTTGCTTAAAGACCCTATTCTGAAAAAAACTTTGGATGACAAACCTAGAATAGTGTACAGAAGGGCGCCGACCCTCAAAACAATGTTGGCTCCGAGCAAGATTGTTAAACATAGACATTTACATCCTGCTACTAACAGTAGTAATTTGCAACATGGGTCATTTAAATGTAGAAGAGCCGTTGCAAGATGTGCACTTTCATTGGTAATCAGCAGAAAACGTTTAGGTCTAGTGTTACTCACAAATCCTGTACCATTATTGGTCGTGCATCTTGTGCCTCCACCTATGTAGTTTATCTACTCACCTGTGTCTGTGGGGCTCAATACGTAGGGCGTACCTGTAGACACCTTAGCACTAGATGGTCTGAACATTACCGGAATATGAAGAAGAATTTCAGACTCCATAGCGTTTCAAGACATTGTAATGATGTCCATAGGGGAGATCTGAATTGCTATTCCGTGATCCCCTTTGAATATATTCCTAAATCTCACCTATACAATCGGTATTTCAGGCTCAGACAGAGGGAGACCTATTGGATCCATTTGCTGAAAAGCATGCATCCAGACGGTCTTAATTTATGTGTTGATCTGGCGGCCTTCTTTTAGAGGTCTGATCCTTTAGTCCCTCTGAGCTTATAGTATATTGTCCCTAGGAGTTGTTCGTCCTGGATCAATTGGTCTTTGAGATAACATCTTACGATTCCAATTATTATGATCGGGGAAATAAAATCTGCCAGCTTTCTGAGTTATATTATTTGGATTTATAATATAAGATGATCCACATTGGAATACACACTGATATCTATTATGGTCCCTTTAGATATGTGTAGGCCATCACACCTTCTAAATATATATTGTTACTAATTCAAAATCATCCATGTCACATGGATGATGAATCATTGTGTCCTTTCTTAGTTTACAGCCACTAGTTACGTTGAATATCTCAATCATTACAGATCATTAACGTGGGTCAGTTAAGGATATGCATTAGACATCTTATCACCTTTAATTAGACTCTCCTATCTCTCCCCCCATATCCCCCCATCCACTGTATAGCTATCATCGTCTATGCATTTATATGGATCATATATTTTTATATATATTTTTTTATATTTATATAGGCTAATGACACTTATTAGTTCGGTCTAGACTTCATATGTGAACATAAGAAATGCTTATACAAATTTTTATCATGAATGTACTATCCAATTGTGAATATGTTGTCAAAACTAACTATTTAATTTAGGCACGATTTAAGGCTATCATTATATGGAGTATTTTCAAACTGTATGTGATTTGGTTTATGTGCTTACATGTAATATATGTTTGTGATGTGTTATATATTACGGCCGGCACTGTTATCCACATTCTTTACTTTTTACTATTTAGAAGTGCAATTGTCAGCACATACGTCAATCGTGATTTACGATTGGCCCCTAGAAGGGTGTGGTTAACAGACCGGTCGGTGATTGGACGACTATCATGTTAAATAGAGCGGGGCTATCAATTGTAATATCAGCCTGATGAAATGACCGGAAGGTCGAGAAACGCGTTGCTGTTTCTATTCCTTGTTTTAAACAGTGCTTTTAAACTGCTTTTAAATAAAACTGTATATACGATATCCCCGCTCTCCGTATATCGTTATTTGGTTGGCCCGGTTACCTGCCTTTCACCTTAAGGGCTCCTAGGTACTGACCCCATCACAGACGCTGTGTGCCTCTGACGCTCTGACTTCTGTTGCTGCGGATTGGACCCTGGATTGCCGGATCTATCCTCCCATTGGACCGTCTGGCGGACGACTAAGGTTCCGTCCTGCTTAGTGTGGCATACGTTTATGCCAACACTTTTGTGAGTACCCTGACCGTCCGTGTTGTCCTGTCTCCTGTATATGTTGTTACACCACGATACTGTCCCATAAGGCGCCTCTCTTTTCATCTGCTCCCACAGATTGGTTGTCACTCTCCTATTTACCTTCTTTCTTATGAAATAAAGACACCACACCTTATTAATTTGGTAAAAATTAGGCCACAGTTGGTTTATTAAAAACATCTTTATTTAAATAAGCATACAAATCAATTTTATAATCCATTAACCATAATTATATAACTCAATCTACCAGCGGTGCTAGTCCAATCTCCCAACCAACTTTTTGTTCTCTCCTTTTGTAACATGGCCATAACTTTTTATATCTATCCATGACTGGACACAGCAAAAGAATTCTGCTCTGTCTGTTACTTCTTTTTTAAAAAACACCCTGCTCTAAGGAACCCCATGCCCCCAGAGCTACATCCAACTGCTCTTCCACCCCATGGGGAGGCACATAGAAGTAACCATGGCCATATCTATGTCGTTCCAGATGGAGGCGGACTAGCATCCCCCACCAACGACTAGCATGACTTAGTCAGCCAGTCCCGCTAACCTGCAGGATACTCTGCAAACCCTCCTGAATTCCCAAAATAAACAGCCACAGGACAAATTAATTAAAATGTACCCCATCCTCCCTATAGAATTCACCTTTTCCAACATCCTCTAGATCTGGGTAGCATATCACAGCCCCATTAATCCTCCTCATAAATGACCCAACCAATTTGTTAATTTTCTTTCTGCTCCTGTCTAATCTGGACGGATCCCATGCTGCCCTCCATTTTAGCCTGGGGACAATATTAGACCAGACTATAGGCATAGCAGGAAACAAAACCACTAACCTGGCCAAGTCACTCTTTATCCTCCTGACCCACTCCTTATGGGGCATAAAACCCAAATCATTACCTTCTGCATGCACCACCAATATATCCGGAGGTCTGCATCTCTTGCAATAATTATTATTATTATTGGTTATTTGTAGAGCGTCAACAGATTCTGCAGCGCTAACTATCAATAACACCTGGCACCAACGAAGCCCATGAACTCCAAACCACTTTACTTCAAAACCTGATGTAGACAAACCTAACTGAAGACTGTCCTCTTTTTGCGCCACCGTCTTCCTGGCCCAGTATATGACAGAATGTCCCAACAACCATATGCTTTGAAAACCAAGGGAAAACAAAACAAGAACACACTAAACTTCAAATACCCAGTTCTGGACGAATATATAAACGATAAGTTTGAGATCCCCGCCTACCAATATTCTTCAGCACCCTCTCATCCAAACCTAAAGCAGCCACTTCTGTGGCCGCTCCTATTCTAAATGAATGAGACCAAAACTCAGCCGAAATCAAACCCAATTTACACAATGCTCTACTTAGGACAGCCCCAAACTGAAAATGAGACAATGGGAACCCATCCTGATTAACTAACAACGAACCCCCAACTTGAGGCCTGCAAACTCAAATACCTACTAAGGGATTCGCAAGTACAAATACTCAAACCACTTGAAAAAAGCACAACTGATTGGCCTTTTCCACTCTGATTTGTTTTGCTCTTTCTCAAATATATCTCCACCCTAGATTTAGACCATAAACATCAGCCACTGGCAAACCACTATGACATCTCCTAGTTTTACTCACCAACTCTGATATCCAGAAAGCACCAAAAAATGTAATAACAAAAGCCACCCTAAACAATAACACCTCATAAAAGAGGAGCATACTTCCGGCAACACCTGACAAATCCTAACAAAAAGTTGAAAAGAGATGGGTCTCCTAGTATCTCTTACCCTTTTTCCACGCTTAATGCCCTTCAGAACCTGTCTCACACAAAATTTCTTTGTAACATCAGTGAGACCTAATAATTTAAACCGAAAGGCCAAAGCAGCCAATTTTCTCTCCATCACAGCTAATGACAAACCATCAACTTTCCACTGCCACATCCATTTCAACAAAATTCCCGAGACCTCATCCTGACCTTCCACCAGACCCTTCTGATCAAAAAATGCCTCCCAATCTGACCATAAATAGAATAAGCCACCCAAGTACCTGGAGCCAGGGAAGACTCCACAAGCGCGGCAAGTCCTTCGTGCAGAGCTGCCACAGAAATTCTGGACACACTTGTCCCACCTCGTCTGCTTGTGGGGCCAACTCCCGAAATCGCTGCCACTGTGAATGGGATAAAGCATCGGCCAAAAAGTTCTGCACCCCTGGAATATGCCTCACCCTAATCAAAACATTCATTCTCAGGCACTGCAGCACCAGAACTCTCAACAATCTAATTACAGGAGGCGACAACGCCGTCAAATTAATATCAGACACAACTCCCATTTTATCAGTGTAAAAAAAACAGACTTATTTTCAAGGTAACCCCTCCATACAAACAAAGATACTATGATCGGGAACAACTTAAGGAAGACCAAATCCTTCCAAGAATCTGGCCTCTGTCTGGCATACCAATGGCCCCAGAAAAAGGCCCCAAATCCAATGCCTCCTGCAGCATCTGTAACCAAACCTAGCTCCTCGTTTGACAATCTCACTTCTTGGATCAATAACAAACCATTACAACTACCTAAAAAACACAACCAGACCTTCAAATCTTCCTTAAGTTCCTTGTTGATCCAAACAATGACAAAATAATGAGGCTGTTTTACACCTGCTGTAGCTAGGGATAATCTCCTATAAAAAAACCTACCCATTGGAAGTATGCGACTGGAGGTCCTTCAAAGTCACTTTAGAAACTTGTAGAAAACGCTTAACGATCCCAACCAGGTCCACCACCTTGTGTTCTGGAAGCCTACATTCTATTTTCACCAAATCTATAGTTATACCCAAAAAAACAAGGTAGTGACTGGACCTTCTGACTTATCAAAATCTGCAGCAATCCGATAAAAAAAACATCCCTCAATGCTATGCACACTTCTGACCCAGCCGGACCCACAAACAAAAAATTGTCAAGGTAGTGCACTACCGATTTGTAACCCGACTAGATGCACACTACCCATTCAAGAAAGGTGCTAAAGCTCTCAAACAAGGAGCAAGCTCCATTGGAAGGCAAAGGTCAACGTTAAAGGCTCCCTCGAAAAAACAACCGAGTAAATGATGTGACACCGGGTTTACAGGCAGAAGCCTGAAAGCTGCCTCAATATCAACCTTTGCTGACAATGCCGAGGTACCAGCAGCTCTGACCAGCTCAAGAGCCTTGTCAAAGGATGCATACTTTACCGATGTTAACTTGTCCAGAATTCCATCATTTACTGAACCCCCTTTTGGGTATGATAAATGATGAATTAACCAAAAATTTCCAGGATCATGTTTAAGGACCACACAGAGTGGGGATATTTTTAAGTTTTTTAAAAAAAGATCAGAAAATGGGCCAGCCATACGCCCAAGTGAAGCCTCCTTCACCAAATTGTCCCTTACGACCCCCAGCCAATCCCTTGCCGACTTCAAATTCCACCCCAGCTCCTCAGCCCCACCGCTTCATGGAATGATAAAACCAAAATTGAACCAGTGTAGCAACAAAGCAGCCTTCTCCCTACAACCTTTTCTATTAATGTAATGGCTTAGCCAAGGCTCCATCGTGATTACTCGCACAGGAGTTACTTCCCTTTTCAGACATGTCCTGCTTTCCTCCAAACCTCCCCTTTTTAAAACCCTTAGGATAGGGGTGGGCTCCCCCAGATCCCGAACACTCATGTCGAAATTTGCATGAAGAGCCCCATTTACATGTTCCTTCATTGAACGTAAAGCAAAACCCTTTTCTAATACCTGTCGACAAACCACTAGTCGATGACCCGCTGGCCCCAGCTCGAAAGGGCTGCTATACCCATAATGGCATCATAATTTTTAGCCACAAGCCCGTATCGCGATCATCCCATTTCATTTCTGGCTTAACCGCTAACCTCTGACGAAAATGTTCATCATAGGTCCACCAGGCCATCCCCCCCATACGTCCTATGGGTGGCCGCTATTTCATCAAAATAGCAAAAAAGGCCCCTTGGTCAGGAAACTTTCCTGCCATGACACTGGCGTAATTGACAAATGACAATTTGAAAATGTTTTGGGTAATTTACGGTATCGTTTTTTATGCTCCTCTTTTATAGCAGGATGCTTTTTAGAATCCTTCGGAACCTCAAGCAACTGCTCTAGGAGCAATAATGAAAAAAAGTTCTATAAATTCACTCTTATAAATCCTTTCCCTAACCTCACTGGACAAAAGAGCCAATGGAACAAAGGCAAGACCTCGCCATGGCCGTATCCACAACTCACAATTCAGGACCACCTGCTGTTTTTGCTACATTACCTAATGACTGACTACCAGAACTAGCAACTTGCTCCAAACCAACAGCATTACTAGCTCCTGCCATCTCTTGAACCTGACTTCCAACTGTACTAGCGCCCACTCCCACAACCGCTAACGTGCTCCCTGAAGGAACCCAAAACCTGGATATTGAAGGAACAGCCGGCTGAGGTACTGAATTTTCAAGCCTAACCAGAAATTCCTTCAAACTAGCTACTAAAGACCCTGACACAGATTCACCACCAACTTTTGTACTGCAAACACTCCCCACCTCTAAAAGACCCTACAATTCCTTACCTGCCACCTTGTCAATTTCTTGTGTGCTGCAGGAAGCTATATAATCTCCAGCAGACTGAACTTCCACGCTGTGAAGACCATCCTTGTGTGGCTCCGTCACAAGACTTGTCATTCCAGTAGGGATATCTTTGCCTCTAACCGCTCCATACTGCTGGGGCGGCTGTAAGTTATGGTGTAAAATAGGAACATATGAGAGCCCCCTTACCGGGGAGAAGATTCCTTGCCCTTCTATTAACATCTATTAATCCACAGCCATGACGCCACCCCTTCCCCGCTTAGGAGCTAAACCTCTCAAATCTGAAGACCCAACTTCGCCAGTTACATACATACCTCCTTCGAGGTCTGCCCCTTATATTTATATTATGGTCACCTGGCCAAATAGGCCGTCCTGTCCTCCCTCCACCCTCAAAATCTATACTGGCCTCACGGGTTGTGACAGTGCTGACCCCCCTCCCTCTCTGGCCCACACCCCAATGATGGGCCATGCTCATCAATTTCGTCAGAGCCCAGGATGAGGACGCCACGCTGTCCAAAAGGCCAATGTCAGGATCTACACAAATGCTCTCCGTTCAGGAATCCAAAAGGCCAAAAGGTGTCCCTTCTAGGATGTCTCTTTTGCTGCCTCGAGCTCTCCATGCCTGACTGACTGCCAGGCCGTTCCATTCCTACTTGCACACCTGTAAATGATAAACTTACATCTGAAAAACCCAGCCCCCTCCTATTTTTTCTAATTTTGCCAGCCACCCCCCTAGAACTGGGGCCCAACTGACGAACCAACTCCTGGCCCCTATTCCCAGCTAAAAACACCTGCCCATTATCACACAATGGAAATTGAGATTTGGGCGTAGAAGGGACAACCTCCTCATCTGAGGAGGTAAGGAACAGCCCCATTTCCTCATCCACACCCAAATCACGAACATTATACCTGGACCCTGCCAAAGCCAGATTATCATACGTATTATGTGTAGTTGTAGAAGGAGGCGCTGATTCATAGGGAGTTCCAGGTGGTTGCGGTTTCTTCAAAGATTTTGTCTGGGAATAGTGATTTCTGTGTCTGTGAAAAATATCACATTGGCGTAGTGCTTCCAAACTGTTATGCCGCTCCGTCTTGGCAGCGGCTCGGCACTCTCTTCTCATGGCCGTTGCAGCGGTTGTTGTGGCGATGACATCATCACCGCATGCCGCTTCTAGCCTCTGATGCCACTCACCTCTTTGTTGTCCTTGGTGCAAAACTTGCGCCTATGTAAGTACCCCTTACTTTATTCACCTTGCCCAAGTATATGTGTTACTTTGTGTGCTCCTGGATGCTTTTTTTCTGCCTGAACTCCTGATTGCCTTATTGTTGCTGAACTCTGCCTGTTTCAGACCATTGTACTGATTAACCCCTGTACTGCTGATTGCCTTATTGTTGCCGAACTTTGCCGAATATATGGATGTGTTTGAAAAGAAAGCAGCTGATATGCTACCACCTCCCCGCCCTAACGACCTCAAAATTGACCTCTTCCTGGAACTCCACTTCCTAAAGGAAGGACTTATCCGCTCTCTAAGGCTGAAACCAAGGCCATGGAGGAATATATTCAAAAAAACTTAGCTAAAGGCTTTATTCACCCTTCCTCCTCTCCTGCTGGGGCTGGTTTCTTTTTTGTCAGTAAGAAGGATGGTGGTTTGAGACCCTGCATTGACTACAGAGCCCTAAACAACATCACTATCAAGAACCGTTATCCTATTCCCTTGATCACTGAATTATATGATTCGCTCCAAAATGCATGTTACTTTACGAAACTAGATCTTTAGCCAAGTTGGAAAAGTGTGAATTCGATCAAGTCCAGATCCAGTTCCTTGGATATGTTATCTCAAAAGATGGTTTTGTTATGGACCCTATAAAGCTAACCACAGTTCTCGAATGGCCTCAACCCTCCACTTTGAAAGGACTACAGAGATTCTTGGGGTTTTCCAACTATTATTGCAAGTTTATAAAGAACTTCTCCAAAATCGTTGCTCCACTCACTGAGTTGACTAAACGAAACAGAGACTGCAAAAATTGGCATCCAGTAACTGGACACTTTCTCTCATCTAAAAATGGCCTTTTGTACTGCTCCTGTGCTACACCATCCTGACCCTGACCTGCAGTTTACTTTAGAGGTTAAGGCCTCTGAAATAGGAGCTGGTGCTGTCCTAACTCAAAGGGACCCTTCTTCCTACAAATCAAATCCTTTTTCTTCAAACATTTTACCCCTGCAGGAAGGAACTACGATGTGGGGAATCGTGAGCTCCTAGCCATTGAGATTGCCCTTACTGAGTGGCAACATTGGCTAGAGGGCACCGCCAACCCCATTCAGATTCTCACAGATCACAAAAACCTTAAGTACTGATCATCGACTCAATCCCGACAGGCCAGGAAGGCCTTATTCTTTTCTCGTTTTAACTTTATAGTCTCTTACCTTCCTGGGACCAAGAATAAAAAAACTTATGCGCTTACCCGCCAGTTTTCTCTGTCCAATGACTCTTCTGAAGCTCCTATCGAACACATCATTCCTCCCTCCTGTGTGGTTGCTCAGCTTAACACCTCTCTTCTCCAAAGACTGCAATGTGCCCAGTCAAGAAAACCTTCTGAAGCCCCTGCGGCTCCTAAGATCCTTTATGTTCCTCCAAATCTTTGCACTCCAGTGCTTTCCGGGGCTTATGACAGCAAGCTATCAGGTCATCCTGGTTTGACAAGAACCTTTAACCTCCTCTCCCAACACGTTTGGTGGCCTACCATGAAGTCGGACTCTCATGTCAAGGCTTGTCAGACTTGTGCTGTTAATAAGACTCCCCGATCCCTACCTCATGGCCTACTTAAACCATTGTCCATACCCAAACAGCCATGGACACATAAAGCCATGGATTTTGTTGTGGACCTCCCTCCTTCTGAACATCATACGGTTATCTGGGTTGTGGTGGATCGATTTTCTAGACTTGCTCATTTTATACCCTTAACCAAGCTACCTTCTGCCTAAGAATTATCGACTCTTTTTCTTTTACATATGGTACAACTTGGAACCACTATTTCCTTGTCCTCTGGCTACCATCCCCAAACTCGAGGGCTAACGGAGAGCACAAATCAAGATCTCGAAGCCTATCTCAAAGCCTATTTCAATTATCTACATACCAATTGGTCTGGATTGTTACCCCTAGCCGAACTGGCAAAGAACACTCACTGGCACTCTTCTCTATGATGTTCTCCATTTCAAGCAGCTGCAGGCTATCAACCTTGTGTCTTTCCTCTTGCTGCTCAACCTACAGGGGTTCCTGCTGCAGAACGTTGCTTTACTGACCTTACTACTCATTGGCAACATATTCACTCTCATTTACATTCAGCTGTCTCTAGATACAAGAGGCTTGCCGATCATCATCGAGCTACTGTTCGTGCCTTTTCAGTAGTTGAACGCATCTGGGTCTTTACCCGACATGTTCGTTTACGTCAACCCTGTTCTAAATTAGGGCCTAGGTCTATCGTCCCATACAAAGTCCTTAAAAGACTTTCTCCTGTTGCCTACAAAGTGGCTTTGCCCAGAACCCTGCGCATAAACCCAGTCTTCCATATCTCACTGCTCAAGCTTTACATCATGGACAGATATACTCGACGCAGACCTCCTACTCCGCTAAGATCCTAGACTCCAGACACAGGCGCAGGCAACTTCAATACCTTGTGCATTGGAAGGGTTACTCTGTGGCGTATTGTTCCTGGATTCCAGACCGTGATGAGCACGCTCCATCTTTGATCTCCAGGTTTCATGCTACTCATCCCTCCAAGCCATGTTTGGGTACCCTTTGAGGTACCCTTTTAAAAAGGGGTCTGTGTCATGCTGCTCCGTCTTGGTGGCGACTCGGCACTCTCCTCTCACGGCCGTTGCCATGGTTGCAGCGGTTGTTGTGGCGATGACCTCATCCCCGCACGCCGCTTCTAGCCTTTGATGCCACTCACCTGTTTGCTGTCGTTGGCGTGAACCTGCTCCTATGTAAGTACCCCTCACTTTATTCACCTTGCCCAAGTATAGGTGTTACTTTGTCTGCTCATGGGTGCTTATTTTCTGTCTGAGCTCCTGATTGCCTTATTGTTGCTGAACTCTGCCTGTCTCAGACCATTCTACTGTTTAACCCCTGAACTGCTGATTGCCTTATTTGTTGCTGAACTCTGCTTGTCTCTGACCTCTCTACTGTTTTACCCCTGTACTGCTGCTACTCTGGATTGCTTTGTTGTTGCCGAACTCTGCTTTCCTGACTATTCTCCAGTTATCCCCTGTAGTGCCGTGAAGGGTGACCCTCTCTACTGTGAGTACTGCTTACCTAATTTATTTATCTGTTCTCTTGTTCTGGGATATTTCTTCATCCTTCCACTTGACGCCGGGATAAGAAGACTACAGACAAAGTTTGGTCTGATAGGGAAATATCCCACGAGCATTACACAAACACCAAGTAAACAAGTGTAGATACTCACAGAATAATACTGGATAAACTGCTCCTTAATGATCAATAATAATTATATATCTCTTTATATGTTTAAAAGGTAGCTATATTAAGCTCAACTCGTTTCAACGGTTATACCGTCTTTCTCAAGAGCATTCAAAAGTTTGTATGTATTTGTAAGCCATACAAATTTTTTAATGTTCTTAAATACATGGTGTTTGGAAGCACTACACCAATGTGATATTTTCCACAGACACAGAAATCACTATTCCCGGACAAAGTATTTGAAGAAACCGCAACCACCTGGAACTCACTATGAATCAGCGCCTCCTTCTACAACTACACATATCGATTTAAAAGCCTTTGGGAGAGACTGTTGGAAAGCAGCAGTTCTAATCAGAGGGGAGTGCATATATGTATTGTATACTTTTCTTTGTTTACTACTATCATACATATTAGACTCTGGATCCCCTCTTAAAACCTGAAACTGAGCCCTCACACCAGGAGCCCCCATAAAACCATGTGACACTATCTCATGCTGGGTCTTAGGTAAAATAGGTCTAGGGCCACTAACTTCATCAGACCTAAAAGATAAACCCAATCTCTCCACCCCAACTACCCCCACAGCTGCTGAGCTGTCCCTAGGGGCAACTAATGGGCACTGACATAAAGGCTCCCTCTCAATTAATTCAGGCTTCGATAGACTGTTATTCTTTTCCTGCCCCTTTAATACTGAGTCTCCTGCTCCTGAAACTCACCAGGCTGCTGCTCCCTTCTGCTCAATGAATTCCCTTCAGCCAAAGCACCAGCCTGCACTCCTGAAGCAGAGCTAAAACTGGAACCTCCATGGCCTCACCTTCTGCCAAGAACTCCAGAGAAGCTACCAGCTACCGGCATCTTCAAAGACGCTTGGGCTGCGCTGCCGCCTCCTAGAACCGCCCCCTGACTCCAGACTAAGGCGAACAGGGGAGCGAGAATACCACACTGGCCACAGCCTAGGTGTCTCAAAATGCTTCAGGCCACATGGCCGGAAGGACACCCCTCAGCTGCTCCTCAGCAACGGCCCTGAGCTGGACAAACAATTCCTCAAAATCTGTCATCATGAAGAGCCAAGCAGGAAAGACGAGTCAGTCACAAATTTGCTCTCTCACGTGACTTCTCCTTCCCACTCAGCTCCTTTTCTAAACCAAGCTCCGCCCCTTACCTTGCTTCACCCAATCAGGGCCTTACTTCCTCCAGGGGTCAAAGACCCCCTCCATCTAAGCTTCGCCCATCTCCAGGGGTGAACTTTAACATTATTTGCCAAGTGGTGATAGCCCCGCACCACTTCAGGCTCCTAGTGCCCGTTTTGACCCATGGCAAACTAGCTTATTTTATTGATATATATTCTGCACAGTTCCCACCAATAATAATATTTTCATCTTGAATAATAAAGTAAGAGCATATATGGAAAAAAAAAGTTCTGGAAAAATAGAGCCCTGTCTGGATATTGTCAATAATTTCCACATTTAATTAATTTGGGAATCCAATTTTGAACTTTATTTCCCAAGTGCTGAATAACAGGAAGAGGCACATATAGTATGGATTTTATACCAATTTCATAATACTGCTATTAAACATTCTGGCCTTTGTTTCATGTATAGAAATTAAGACACTACAAGCTGTTAGTGTGAGGAATCATGTTGAACTCCAGAACTACATCTAGGTCAGGGGTAGGAACAGAAAACTGGAAGTATAAGGCAATGCAATATTACTATAAACAAACAGTATTTGCATATTAACTCAGTAACATCTCCCCTTTTCACATTCAATCCAAAATTTGCAAAAAAATGAAAAATTAACTTAAAACATATTCTGAACAGTCTTAAACACAACATACTGTGTTACTGGTAGATACACTACAGATTGAGTCTATCTGGTGGTCTTGAAACTTGACTGCTACGCAAGGCCACAGGGGTTTTGCCTGGGGGAAGCTGTTCAGCTACAGCAGGTGTTGATAAGGAGCTGCTGCCGTCTTTCCTGGCTGGGGTGTTTGGCACTGAAGAACTCGCTGGCATATGCGTTATGTCATCCTCATTGTACCCTTCTGATATGAGAGCAGTATTGTCTCTGCCTTGCTTATGTGGTCCAGTAGGACTAGGTGCATTGAGCGCTTCATAAGGGTCAAGTGCAGGATGCTTAAAGGCTGGTGTGGTGAGATGTTCTGCCACTCGCAGGTCCACTCGATTGTGGCGGTAGAGACTGCGTTCCACATCCACAAGATATGAGCAAGGAGCAACCCTCTGAACACAGATACCCAGTCTCCAGTAACCAGTCCTGTCTCCAGGGACAGGCTTCATACGGATTGACTCTCCAATGCTTAGTTCAAGTAAGTCTTTGGTAGACACATCATATATCAGTTTAGAGATTTGTTTCCTCCATCTCAGTTTCTTCAGTACACCTGTTACCACACAAGGTTCCAGTAATTTATTTGCCACTGGCAATGAAGTCTTCAGTCTCCTTCACATCAAGCACTGTGCAGGACTACTGTCCATGCCTTCAGTTGGGGTGTTCCTCCAATGTAGAATGACTCTCCATGGTTCATTACCTTCATACTTAGCCATTTTGCAAAGATTCTTTACTATATTTACAGCTGATTCCGCTTTGCCATTAGCTTGAGGGTACTGCAGGGAATAAGTAAGATGCTCAAACCCCCAATCTGTAGAGAACCATCTGAATTGCTCACATGCAAATTGAGGTCCATTATCTGAGATTACCCTGCCCGACTGTCCATGAAGTGCAAACTGTGCTTTACAATGCTTGATTGTAGTTTCAGCAGAAGGGTCGGTAAGGAGCTCAATCTCCCAAAAGTCAGAATAGTGATCAACGATTAGTAGAAAATCTTGCCCAGCATAATTCATTAAATCCATGCTTACAATTTGCCAAGGCCAGGTGGGCAGCACATGCAAGGTTGTGGGTTCTCTCTTTGGTGCCTGTGCATATTCATTGCATTCTGAGCTATGGTAATTAATAAGGAATAGGGGGGAGAGGGGATAATAGAGGGGATATTAGCACTCAAATTCCTATACTAGTAACCTCATGTAATGAAACAGTGAGTATAAGTGATATAATGGGTATTAAAATATGTAACTTTATTATAATTAAGTTAAAAAAGGGATAACTACCATCCGATTACCACCCCAATGGATAAGTATGTACAAAATGTCAATAAAACCACAACTAACCACTTCTTAAATCATACTACAGCCTTAGGGTGGGAGCCCCCCTGTATTCCTGGCCGATAACCGGATACTTCGGCTTCAGGTGACAGAGGCAAACCCCCAAGGCTGAGAATGTACGTTTAGGTGGTAAAGTAAAAAATAAAAATAAGAGAACAGTGTGAGTTCAGAGAACTTCACAAACGCGTTTCGGCCGTTGTACTGGCCTTTGTCAATGTGTACAGGTTCAAAAAATATCAAGCCGAGTGTCCAGAATGGCTTCTATAAATACCCACCCTACCAGTGTTAGAGCCAATCCATGTCGTGTATCTATCACACCCTTCTCATTAACCAATCTCAGTCTTTGCTTACAATTCATGCCCTTCTTTTTACGTAATATCTTACCATTGGATGAGGGTGTAATAGTGTTGTGTAGTAACACCCACTTGAATCACGCCCCCTATCAAATATATCTCGGGAAGGTTTGGCGTAGCAAGACATCGAGTACCTCTCTTAGTGTGATTATTTACTCCCCACTACTTAAATCCGCATATTACTTCCCAGTCATATAACGATCACTATACCTATTGATGCGATCGAAAGTCTTTTAACATACGTGTTGTATAGTACGGGGCTACTAGTGACTCATCACTGACGTGTCAAGATGTCATTGGATGACATTGTGTGCTCACGCCCACAATCAGACGCGCCCTCCTGTCAAACAGCTAACATAATATTAGCGATCTTACATTTGCTATATACGATCATCAATAAAAATTAATTAAATCATTAACTATGTTATTTATTGTATATTGAACAATATTACAGTTAATTAAGTAGGAAATCTTATGACGTTATCAACGGTGACAGTTCTTATGAATTCAAAAAACTGTGTTGAAAGACTGCCATAATGCTATACTATTAGCCACATGCGAATCGTATGTCAAGTGTAGCTAAGATTTGGTACAAATCGTGATTGAATGCGCTCAGATTGTCAAATAATGTACTGTTGATGACCCATCATTGACAAAACAATATGTCATTAGATGGTATTGCGTATTCCCGCTTCCTGTCAAAACATCCTTTTATCAAGCATATTCCAGCTGGTCTAATATTAGGCATCATCCGTTTACTATAACATCAAATATAGGACATCAGAATACTTCTGATTTGTGATAAAAAGTTCTATTTTGTAGCAATAAAAGTTCAGAACAATATAGTGAAAAGTCTAATTGAATCATGGTATTTTAAGTGTATCTGAATAAAGCTGAATTTGGGAAGTATATAATTTCAACATGTTACATCTTCCACCCATTACTAGAGATTGTCATTATTATTTAGTAAATATACGTTTATCCTTATCTCTGATTGTTAAGAAATGGATTGCATTAAAACGTTAGTATGCGTGGGGGATTATCTTATTAAAGAGATATAGGTGGAGGGTTTGAAAATACAGATTTTATTTTGCTCAAACACATGGGGGTTATGTGAAAGAAGGAATATAATGATACAATAGAATTATGACGTGCACTTACAGACTGTACATAAATGTGTATATCCCAATTATAATATAACTGGTTGTGTATATACCACAGCCATACATGTACTTATAATTCATGCCTTTCCCTAAAAAGCGAAAAGGCTCGGATAACATATACACATAAAGGGGTGACCAAAAAATGATGATAGATTTAGATTTCATAATTTAATATATTTATTGTGAAATCATTAAATATACTATATACTTTAGTCAGGTATAACCCCATTCTGGGTGCACATCAAATTCTGGGATGTAACAGTTGTGTTACATCCCATTATACGTCATAAGATTTCCTACTTCATTAACTGTAATATTGTTCAATATACAATAAATAACTTACGCCTAGATTTAGAGTTTTGCGGCCAAAGGGGTGCGTTAGCTACACGTGTTTTTTTCCCCCCGCACCTTTTAAACAACACTGATATTTAGAGTTGTCTGAATGGCTGCGTTAGGTTCCAAAAAGGAAGCGTACAGGCATATTTACCGCCACTGCAACTCTCAATACCAGCGTTGCTTACGGACGCGGCCAGCTTCAAAAACGTGCTCGTGCACGATTCCCCCATAGGAAACAATGGGGCAGTTTGAGCTGGAAAAAACCTAACACCTGCAAAAAGCAGCGTTCAGCTCCTAACGCAGCCCCATTGTTTCCTATGGGGAAACACTTCCTAAGTCTGCACCTAACACCCTAACATGTACCCCGAGTCTAAACACCCCTAGCCTTACACTTATTAACCCCTAATCTGCCGCCCCCGCTATCGCTGACCCCTGCATATTATTTTTAACCCCTAATCTGCCGCTCCGTACACCGCCACAACCTACGTTATCCCTATGTACCCCTAATCTGCTGCCCCTAACACCGCCGACCCCTATATTATATTTATTAACCCCTAATCTGCTGCCCCCAATGTCGCCGCCACCTACCTACAATTATTAACCCCTAATCTGCCGACCGGACCTCACTGCTACTCTAATAAATGTATTAACCCCTAAAGCTAAGTCTAACCCTAACACTAACACCCCCCTAAGTTAAATATAATTTAAATCTAACGAAATAAAATAAATCTTATTAAATAAATTATTCCTATTTAAATCTAAATACTTACCTGTAAAATAAACCCTAATATAGCTACAATATAAATAATAATTATATTGTAGCTATTTTAGGATTAATATTTATTTTACAGGCAACTTTGTATTTATTTTAACCAGGTACAATAGCTATTAAATAGTTAATAACTATTTAATAGTTACCTAGTTAAAATATTTACAAAATTACCTGTAAAATAAATCCTAACCTAAGTTACAATTAAACCTAACACTACACTATCAATAAATTAATTAAATAAACTATCTACAATTATCTACAATTAAATCAACTAAACTAAATTACAAAAAAAAAAACACTAAATTGCAAAAAAAAAAAACCACTAAATTACAAAAAATAAAAAAAGATTACAGGAATTTTAAACTAATTACACCTACTCTAAGCCCCCTAAAAAAATAACAAAGCCCCCCAAAATAAAAAAATGCCCTACCCTATTCTAAAATAAATATTTTACAGCTCTTTTACCTTACCAGCCCTTAAAAGGGCCTTTTGCGGGGCATGCCCCAAAGAAAACAGCTCTTTTGCCTGTAAAAAAACATACAATACCCCCCAACATTACAACCCACCACCCACAAACCCCTAATCTAACCCAAACCCCCCTTAAAAAACCTAACACTAAGCCCCTGAAGATCTTCCTACCTTGTCTTCACCACGCCGGATATCACCGATCCGTCCAGAAGAGGGTCTGAAGTCTTCATCCTATCCGGCAAGAAGAGGTCCAGAAGAGGGTCCGAAGTCTTCATCCTATCCGGCAAGAAGAGGAGATCCGGACTGGCAAACATATTCATCCAAGCGGCATCTTCTATCTTCTTCCATCCGGCGCGGAGCGGGACCATCTTGAAGCAGCCGACGTGGATCCATCCTCTTCTAACGACGTCCTAAGTCCGAATGAAGGTTCCTTTAAATTATGTCATCCAAGATGGCGTCCCTCGAATTCCGATTGAATTGAATTCAGGGGCTTAGTGTTAGGTTTTTTAAGGGGGTTTGGGTTAGATTAGGGGTATGTGGGTGGTGGGTTGTAATGTTGGGGGGGCATTGTATGTTTTTTTACAGGCAAAAGAGCTGTTTTCTTTGGGGCATGCCCCGCAAAAGGCCCTTTTAAGGGCTGGTAAGGTAAAAGAGCTGTAAAATATTTATTTTAGAATAGGGTAGGGCATTTTTTTATTTTGGGGGGCTTTGTTATTTTTTTAGGGGGCTTAGAGTAGGTGTAATTAGTTTAAAATTCTTGTAATCTTTTTTTATTTTTGTAATTTAGTGTTTTGTTTTTTAACCCCTTAATGACCACAGCACTTTTCCATTTTCTGTCCGTTTGGGACCAAGGCTATTTTTACATTTTTGCGGTGTTTGTGTTTAGCTGTAATTTTCATCTTACTCATTTACTGTACCCACACATATTATATACCGTTTTTCTCGCCATTAAATGGACTTTCTAAAGATACCATTATTTTCATCATATCTTATAATTTACTATAAAAAATTTTATAAAATATGAGGAAAAATTGAAAAAAAAACCAATTTTTCTAACTTTGACCCCCAAAATCTGTTACATATCTACAACCACCAAAAAACACCTATGCTAAATAGTTTCTAAATATTGTCCTGATTTTAGAAATACCCAATGTTTGCATGTTCTTTGCTTTTTTTGCAAGTTATAGGGCAATAAATACAAGTAGCACATTGCTATTTCCAAACCATTTTTTTTCAAAATTAGCGCTAGTTACATTAGAACACTGATATCTTTCAGGAATCTCTGAATATCCATTGACATGTATATATTTTTTTTTAGTAGACAACCCAAAGTATTGATCTAAGCCCATTTTGGTATATTTCATGCCACCATTTCACTGCCAAATGCGATCAAATAAAAAAATGTTCACTTTTTCACAAATTTTTTCACAAACTTTAGGTTTCTCACTGAAATTATTTACAAACAGCTTGTGCAATTATGTCACAAATGGTTGTAAATTCTTCTCTGGGATCCCCTTTGTTCAGAAATAGCATACTTATATGGCTTTGGTGTTGCTTTTTGGTAATTAGAATGCCACTAAATGCCACTGCGCAACACACGTGTATTATGCCCAGCAGTGAAGGGGTTAATTAGGGAGCATGTAGGGAGTTTTTTGGGGTAATTTTAGCTTTAGTGTAGTGTAGTAGACAACCCCAAGTATTGATCTAGGCCCATTTTGGTATATTTCATGCCACCATTTCACCGCCAAATGCGATCAAATTAAAAAAAAACGTTAAATTTTTCACAATTTTAGGTTTCTCAATGAAATCATTTACAAACAGATTGTGCAGTTATGGCACAAATGGTTGTAAATGCTTCTCTGGGATCCCCTTTGTTCAGAAATAGCAGACATATATGGCTTTGGCGTTGCTTTTTGGTATTTTGAAGGCCGCTAAATGCCGCTGCGCATCACACGTGTATTATGGCTAGCAGTGAAGGGGTTAATTAGGTAGCTTGTAGGGAGCTTGCAGGGTTAATATTAGATTTAGTGTAGAGCTCAGCCTCCCACCATAAACATCAGACCCCCTGATCCCTCCCAAACAGCTCTCTTCCCTCCCCCACCCCACAATTGTCCCCGCCATCTTAAGTACTGGCAGAAAGTCTGCCAGTACTAAAATAAAAGCTATATTTGTTTTTTTGGTGTTTTTTTTTAAAAGCATATTTACATATGCTGCTGTGTACTATCCCCCTTAGCCCCCAACCTCACTGATCCCCCCCAAACAGCTCTATAACCCTCCCACTCTAACTTAATGGGCGCCATCTTGGGTACTGGCAGTACCCAGTTTAGACAAAAAAATGTTGTTTTTTTGCATTTTTTTAACTTTTCTGTAGTGTAGCTTCCCCCCACACAAAAACCAACCCCCCACCCCTCCACAATCTCTTTTTGTGGGGTTTTTTGTATGTGATTATGGCCCTTTTAACTTTATACTGTTTATTGATTTTCTGTAGTGTAGCGGTTCCCACCCGCTCCCGCCCCGTGCACGCATACCGCCCGCCACCCTCCGTGCACGCGCGCGCGTCCGTGCGCGCCCCCGACGGTGCCGCCCCCGATCCCGCCCCCCCCGACGTCACACGGCACACCGATGGCCGCCCACCCGCCTCCCAAGTCGGCTCCCACCCACCAACGATACCGGCCATCGATGTCCGGTGCAGAGAGGGCCACAGAGTGGCTCTCTCTGCATCGGATGGCCATGTATGGTTATTGCAGGATGCCTCCTTATCGAGGCATCACTGCAATAACCGGAAAGCAGCTGGAAGCGAGCAGGATAGCTTCCAGCTGCTTTCCACACCGAGGACGTGCAGGGTACGTTCTCAGGCATTAACTGCCTTTTTTTTGAGGACGTACCCTGCACGTCCTCGGTCATTAAGGGGTTAATGTAATTTAGTTTAGTTGATTTAATTGTAGATAATTGTAGATAGTTTATTTAATTTTTTTTTTGATAGTGTAGTGTTAGGTTTAATTGTAACTTAGGTTAGGATTTATTTTACAGGTAATTTTGTAATTATTTGTAATTATTTTAACTAGGTAACTATGAAATAGTTATTAACTATTTAATAGCTATTGTACCTGGTTAAAATAAATACAAAGTTGCCTGTAAAATAAATATTAATCCTAAAATAGCTACAATATAATTATTATTTATATTGTAGCTATATTAGGGTTTATTTTACAGGTAAGTAGTTAGATTTAAATAGGAATAATTTATTTAATAAGATTTATTTTATTTCTTTAGATTTAAATTATATTTAACTTAGGGGGGTGTTTGTGCTAGGGTTAGACTTAGCTTTAGGGGTTAATACATTTATTAGAGTAGCGGTGAGGTCCAGTCGGCAGATTAGGAGTTAATACTTGAAGTTAGGTGTCGGCGATGTTAGGGAGGGCAGATTAGGGGTTAATACTATTTATTATAGGGGTTTTGAGGCGGGAGTGAGGCGGATTAGGGGTTAATACATTTATTAGAGTAGGGGCGAGGTCCGGTCGGCAGATTAGGGGTTAAAAAGTGTAGGTAGGTAGCGGCGACATTGGGGGGGGGCAGATTAGGGGTTAATAAATATAATATAGGGGTCGGCGATGTTAGGGGGAGCAGATTAGGGGTACATAGGGATAATGTAGGTTGCGGCGGTGTGCGGTCGGCAGATTAGTGGTTAAAAAAATTAAATAGAGTGGCGGCAATGTGGGGGGGCCTCGGGTTAGGGGTACATAGGTAGTTTATGGGTGTTAGTGTACTTTAGAGCACAGTAGTTAAGAGCTTTATGAACTGGCGTTAGCCCAGAAAGCTCTTAACTCCTGGCTTTTTTCTGCGGCTGGAGTCTTGTCGTTAGATTTCTAACGCTCACTTCAGCCAAGACTCTAAATAGAGGCGTTAGAAAGATCCCATTGAAAAGATAGGATACGCAATTGACTTAAGGGGATCTGCGGTATAGAAAAGTCGCGGCTGGAAAGTGAGCGTTAGACCCTTACCTACAAGACTCTAAATACAAGCGGTAGACCAAAACCAGCGTTAGGACCCCCTAACGCTGGTTTTGACGGCTAACGCAGAACTCTAAATCTAGGCGAAAGTTAATGATTTAATTAATTTTTATTGATGATCGTATATAGCAAATGTAAGATCGCTAATATTATGTTAGCTGTTTGACAGGAGGGCGCGTCTGATTGTGGGCGTGAGCACACAATGTCATCCAGTGACATCTTGACACGTCAGTGATGAGTCACTTTTAGCCCCTTACTATACAACACGTATGTTAAAAGACTTTGGATCGCATCAATAGGTATAGTGATCGTTATATGACTGGGAAGTAATATGCGGATTTAAGTAGTGGGGAGTAAATAATCACACTAAGAGAGGTACTCGATGTCTTGCTACGCCAAACCTTCCCGAGATATATTTGATAGGGGGCGTGATTCAAGTGGGTGTTACTACACAACACTATTACACCCTCATCCAATGGTATGATATTACGTAAAAAGAAGGGCATGAATTGTAAGCAAAGACTGAGATTGGTTAATGAAAAGGGTGTGATAGATACACAACACGGATTGGCTCTAACACTGGTAGGGTGGGTATTTATAGAACCCGTTCTGGACACTCGGCTTGATATTGTTTGAACCTGTACACATTGACAAAGGCCAGTATAATGGCCAAAACGTGTTTGTGAGGTTCTCTGAACTCACACTGTTCTCTTATTTTGTATTTTTTACTTTACCACCTAAACATACATTCTCAGCCTTGGGGGTTTGCCTCTGTCACCTGAAGCCGAAGTATCCGGTTATCGGCCAGGAATACAGGGGGGCTCCCACCCTAAGGCTGCAGTATGATTTAAGAAGTGGTTAGTTGTGGTTTTATTGTACATTTTGTACATACTTATCCATTGGGGTGGTAATGGGATGGTAGTTATCCCTTTTTTAACTAAATTATAATAAAGTTACATATTTTAATACCCATTATATCACTTATACTCACTGTTTCATTACAGGAGGTTACTAATATAGGAATCTGAATGCTAATATCCCCTCTATTATCCCCTCTCCCCCCTATTCCTTATTAATTATTATTATCCTAAGGGGCAGCACCAAGGTTTATTATACCTTTTAGACTCCTATTTACTACTATGACACTGTGCCAATTTATTGCCTTGTAATTTTCTGAATCTTACTAGTGGGCAAACCACATTTCTTATAATTTATTGTGCACGTGTCTCATTAGTCATCATTTCAGACTTGGGTATTTGTTAACAAATTTATTAGTACTAATGGCAACCTTCGATCTTGGGGCTGAGATGTTGAAATGGTCTGAGGACATACAGAAGTTAACACTTGATTTGAAAAATAAAAATACTAAGGAATGTGAATTAAATGTGGAATGGTCCAAGTCCTTAAAAGAACTTAAAAAGATAAGGAAAAAACAGATTAAAAGACAATGGAATATTGGAATGTTCAACTTTTATGTAGAAAACAAGGTTATTCCAAGGGGCTTACGCCTCAAAATGTTTCCAACATTTCAAGATTTGAAATTAGAATGCAAACTCCTATGGGAGGATGCTCTCACCAATTGTTCCTTTAAGTTGATTGGTTATCTTATTGACCATGAGAAAGAGAAATTACAAGAAATTAATGATCAAGTCAATAAGATAAGTGAGGAACTTAAACCACATGAAACCATAAAGGAGTTTCAGAAATCATATATTAAAATTAAGGGGGAAGTTGAACATTTTGCTAAGTATATAGCCGATAAGAAAGAAAAAAAGATTGACAGGGACGTTAATGACTACGCAAATAACAGAGTTTACCTGTGGAATCAAAATAAACAAGGAGGTAGTGACTCTGAAATATCGGATAGAGAGGGAGAGACTGATTTTGATGTCTCAGATGAAGACGTCAGACCCAAACCAATCTTACGCAATAGGATAACCCCCCATAATAGCACTGACTCTGTCCCTTTAGGCGAAGAACCCGTAGAGGCAAGGGTAAAAGGGCCAAGGACACGCAAACAGGTGCAATTCCATTCCAAGATATCCAACAAGAAAACCAAATTAAAGTAACTGAACTGAATGTAATTAACTTAACTGATAAAGTTTTAACTGACACACACATCTCAGTCCTCAAAAGAGGGTTGACGTTTGTACCCACACCCATACTAGATACATCTGACACCATCAAAGATGTCCACTTGTTCACTAGAAAAGTCTTACTCAAAAAGTACTTTGCGAATAATACCAGTAGTGAATCACTGGATAAGGCAGATATGTCCGCCATTAATGATTTACTAAACTTAATGGGGGAAACGAATGATGATACGAATGAGATTACTCAGGCGAATAAGAATTGGAGAGACATATTGAAAACAAAATCTAGATTTGTACCACCTAGTAATACATCACATAACGCTGCCACTTTTCTTGACTTAGTATGTAAAGACATTCTCAGCTTGTCAGAGAATATAGAACCAGAAATTAATAATCTGTCTGCTGAAGAAAAATTGTCACTCAAAGAACTGAGCCAATGGTCTGACACTCAAATTAAACTAAGTGATAAAGGGGGAAATGTTGTTTTATGGCCCACCTCCATGTATTTGGAGGAAGCAAAGAGGCAACTTAGCAACAAAAAGAATTATGTTAATCTCTTCAATAACCCTACTGAGAATTTCTTGAAACAATACAACAAATTAATATCATCTGCGTTATCCGAAAATGTCATTGACAATGCTGAGTTCAAATTCCTTGAGGTGAAACAACCAAAGGTTGCCACCTTATACCTTTTGCCCAAGATCCATAAGAACATGGCCTGTCCTCCAGGACGACCGATTGTCTCGGGCATAGGATCATTAACGGAGAAAGCCAGCAAATATATTGATGCCAGATTACGTCATATAGTTTAATCATTACCCTCATACACTAGAGATACTATGCACGTACTGAATAAAATTGATAACATCTCTATAACTCCAAATTCTATTCTCGTGACTTGTGATGTGGAATCCCTCTACACCAGTATAGATGCTGTGTGGGGGTGTAAAGCTGTGGCACATTACCTGTCCAAAGAGAGTTGCATATCTGATGAGAATAAGGAATTTATAATTGAACTATTAGAGTTCGTCCTAAGACACAATTACTTCGTTTTTGACGATAGATTTTATTTACAAACCTGCGGTACGGCGATGGGGACTTCGTGTGCCCCAACGTACGTGAACATGTACCTGGGCTGGTGGGAGGAAACCATAGTGTTTCATGATTCCATGATAAGGTTCACATCCTTTATCTCCCACTGGTCCAGGTACATAGATGATATCTTTTTTTGTATGGGAAGGATCTAATGATTTACTGCTGGAATTTGTGTCAGTTTTGAACCAAAATCATTTTGAACTATATCTAACAATGACTAGCGATAAGCTAAAGGTGGAATTTCTGTACCTCACAATTAACATTATTGATAAACATTTGGTTACTAAAACTTATAGGAAACCAACATCAACAAATAATATTCTGAGGGCAGACAGTTTCCACCACCCCAATACAATACGTAGCTTACCAGTTGGTGAATATTTGAGAATTCGTCGTAATTGCTCTGATATAAAATCATTCAAAGCAGCTGCAAATGATCTCAAAGAGAGATTATTACTAAGAGGATATACAAAAAAGGCACCTGCAAAGGCATATAATAGAGCACTTAATAAAGACAGAAGTGAACTTCTTAAGCCTAAATGTACCCAACCATCTGATCCGCTAAGATTTATATCCACATACACAAGCTATAGTCACACAGTATCTAATATCATATGTAAACACTGGCACATACTTAAAAGTGATGAGGTGCTACAAACTATTATTCCAGATAAACCTCTGTTCACCTATAGAAGGGCAAATAACCTTAGAGACTGCCTGACTACCAGTCACTTCAATCGCAATGCTAAAATAGCTCCTATTTTTAAAGGATCTATAGCATGTGGACACTGCAGTGTATGTACTCACATGCAGAAGAAGAAATATGTGATTGACAGGTTTAATAAGAAGTGGTTTATCAAAAATCACATTAACTGTAAAAGCATGAATGTTATTTATTGCCTATCATGTGAATGTAACCTTGTTTACGTTGGAATGACCATGAGAAGCTTAGGCACCAGAATGACTGAGCATCTCTGTAATATTAGACTGGCTGCTCGTGATGTGGAGAATGGTAAAAAGATCACCAGTGTAGCCAAACACGTTTTGCAAAAACACAATGGTAAAACTCAAGGCTTCAAATGTTGGGGCCTTGAATCTATTAAATCTGGCATCAGAGGTGGGAATACTGAGGATGTACTATTAAAAAAGGAAGCAAGGTGGATATTCAGATTAAACTCTGTTATGCCATCTGGCATGAATGAATACAATAATTTATGGGTATATTTGTAACTGAAACTGTATCTTGACGTAGTATATATATGAGTCCTATACTGACCCTAAGGTGTTATACAAGGGCAGGACCATATATAAGGGGATTAGATTATTTATTTTTATCGTTATGAAGTGTCCCAATACTTGCTAAACGTCGCAAACTTGACACAACTGTTACATCCCCGAATTTGATGTGCACCCAGAATGTGGTTATACCTGACTAAAGTATATAGTATATTTAATGATTTCACAATAAATATGTTAAATTATATAATCTAAATCTATCATCATTTTTTAGGTCACCCCTTTATTTGTATATGTTATCCGAGCCTTTTCGCTTTTAGGGAAAGGCATGAATTATAAGTACATGTATGGCTGTGGTATATACACAACCAGTTATATTATAATTGGGATATACACAATTATGTACAGTCTGTAAGTGCACGTCATAATTCTATTGTATCATTATATTCCTTCTTTCACATAACCCCCATGTGTTTGAGCAAAATAAAATCTGTATTTTCAAACCCTCCACCTATATCTCTTTAATAAGATAATCCCCCACGCATACTAACGTTTTAATGAAGATCTTCCATTTCTTAACAATCAGAGATAAGGATAAACGTATATTTACTAAATAATAATGACAATCTCTAGTAATGGGTGGAAGGTATAACATGTTGAAACTATATACTTCCCAAATTCAGCTTTATTCAGATACACTTATAATACCATGATTCAATTAGACTTTTCACTATATTGTTCTGAACTTTTATTGCTACAAAATGGAACTTTTTATCACAAATCGGAAGTATTCTGATGTCCTATATTTGATGTTATAGTAAACGGATGATGCCTAATATTAGACCAGCTGGAATATGCTTGATAAAAGGATGTTTTTGTCAGGAAGCGGGAATACGCAATACCATCTAATGACATATTGTTTTGTCAATGATGGGTCATCAACAGTACATTATTTGACAATCTGAGCGCATTCAATCACGATTTGTACCAAATCGGAGCTACACTTGACATACGATTCGCATGTGGCTAATAGTATAGCATTATGGCAGTCTTTCAACACAGTTTTTTGAATTCATAAGAACTGTCACCGTTGATAACGTCATAAGATTTCCTACTTCATTAACTGTAATATTGTTCAATATACAATAAATAACATAGTTAATGATTTAATTAATTTTTATTGATGATCGTATATAGCAAATGTAAGATCGCTAATATTATGTTAGCTGTTTGACAGGAGGGCGCGTCTGATTGTGGGCGTGAGCACACAATGTCATCCAATGACATCTTGACACGTCAGTGATGAGTCACTAGTAGCCCCGTACTATACAACACGTATGTTAAAAGACTTTCGATCGCATCAATAGGTATAGTGATCGTTATATGACTGGGAAGTAATATGCGGATTTAAGTAGTGGGGAGTAAATAATCACACTAAGAGAGGTACTCGATGTCTTGCTACGCCAAACCTTCCCGAGATATATTTGATAGGGGGCGTGATTCAAGTGGGTGTTACTACACAACACTATTACACCCTCATCCAATGGTAAGATATTACGTAAAAAGAAGGGCATGAATTGTAAGCAAAGACTGAGATTGGTTAATGAGAAGGGTGTGATAGATACACGACATGGATTGGCTCTAACACTGGTAGGGTGGGTATTTATAGAAGCTGTTCTGGACACTTGGCTTGATATTTTTTGAACCTGTACACATTGACAAAGGTAAGTACAACGGCCGAAATGCGTTTGTGAGGTTCTCTGAACTCACACTGTTCTCTTATTTTGTATTTTTTACTTTACCACCTAAATGTACATTCTCAGCCTTGGGGGTTTGCCTCTGTCACCTGAAGCCGAAGTATCCGGTTATCGGCCAGGAATACAGGGGGGCTCCCACCCTAAGGCTGTAGTACGATTTAAGAAGTGGTTAGTTGTGGTTTTATTGTACATTTTGTGCATACTTATCCATTGGGGTGGTAATGGGATGGTAGTTATCCCTTTTTTAACTTAATTATAATAAAGTTACATATTTTAATACTCATTATATCATTTATACTCACTGTTTCATTACAGGAGGTTACTAGTATAGGAATTTGAGTGCTAATATCCCCTCTATTATCCCCTCTCCCCCCCTATTCCTTATTAATTATTATTATCCTAAGGGGCAGCACCAAGGTTTATTATACCTTTTAGACTCCTATTTACTACTATGACACTGTGCCAATTTATTGCCTTGTAATTTTCTGATTCTGAGCAATAGCAAATAAAGTCTCTAAGCTCATTCTGCATGTTGGGCCAATATAGGATATCTCGTGCCTGCCTATAGCATTCTTCTCCACCAATGTGACTGGCATGAATGCATGTCAACATCTCCGATCTTAATGATTCAGGAACGAAGACCCTTGGCCCCTTGTTCAGTACTCCATCCTGAATGTGTGCTGTCTTATCTGAAAGTCCTGTTGAGCATTGCAAACTATCGCCTAGATTACGAGTCTTGCGTTAGGATTAAAAAGCAGTGTTGAGAGGTCCCAACGCTGCTTTTTAACGCCCGCTGGTATTACGAGTCTGGCAGGTACAGGTGTACCGCTCACTTTTTTTCCGCGACTCAAATATACCGCAAATCCACTTACGTCAATTGCGTATCCCATATTTTCAATGGGATTTTCCTAATGCCGGTATTACGAGTCTTGGAAAAAGTGAGCGGTACACCTTCTCCTGTCAAGACTCCTACCGCATTTAAAAGTCAGTAGTTAAGAGTTTTATGGGCTAACGCCGTAACATAAAACTCTTAACTAAAGTGCTAAAACGTACACTAACACCCATAAACTACCTATTAACCCCTAAACCGAGACCCCCCCACATCGCAAATACTAAAATAAAAATTTTAACCCCTAATCTGCCGAACCGGACATCGCCGCCACCATAATAAATATATTAACCCCTAAACCTACGCACTCCCGCCTCGCAAACACTAGTTCAATTTTATTAACCCCTAATCTGCCGTCCCTAACATCGCCAACACCTACCTACATTTATTAACCCCTAATCTGCCGCCCCCAACGTCGCCGCCACTATATTAAATGTAATAACCCCTAAACCTAAGTCTAACCCTAACACCCCCCTAACTTAAATATAATATAAATAAATCGAAATAAAATTACTACAATTAACTAAATAATTTAAACTAAATACCTGTAAAATAAACCCTATAATAGCTACAATATATCTAATAGTTACATTGTAGCTACCTTAGGATTTATTTTTATTTTACAGGCAACTTTGTATTTATTTTAACTAGGTACAATAGTTATTAAATAATTATTAACTATTAAATAACTACCTAGTTAAAATAAATACAAAAGTACCTGTAAAATAAAACCTAACCTAAGTTACAATTACACCTAACACTGCACTATCATTAAATTAATTCCCTAAACTAACTACAATTAAATACAATTAAATACAATTATCTAAATTACGGGAAAAAAACAAACACTAAATAATAAAATAATTACAATTTTTTAAAACTAATTACACCTAATCTTATCCCCCTAATAAAATAAAAAGCCCCCCAAAATAATAAAAATCCCTACCCTACACTAAATTACAAATAGCCCTTAAAAGGGCTTTTTGCGGCGCATTGCCCCAAAGTAATCAGCTCTTTTACCTGTAAAAACAAATACAATACCCCCCAACATTACAACCCACCACCCACACACCCAACCCTACTCTAAAACTCACCCAATCCCCCCTTAATAAAACCTAACACTAACCCCCTTGAAGATAACCCTACCTTGAGACGTCTTCACCCAACCGGGCAGAAGTGGTCTTCCAGACGGGCAGAAGTCTTCATCGAAGCCGGGCAGAAGAGGTCCTCCAGACGGGCAGAAGTCTTCATCCAGGCGGCATCTTCTATCTTCATCCATCCGGCGCAGAGCAGGTCTATCTTCAAGATATCCAACGCGGAGCATCCTCTTCATCCGACGGCTACTGGAACAATGACGGGTCCTTTAAATGACGTCATCCAAGATGACATCCCTTGAATTCCGATTGGCTGATAGAATTCTATCAGCCAATCGGAATTAAGGTAGAAAAAATCCTATTGGCTGATTGGAACAGCCAATAGGATTGAGCTCTCATTCTATTGGCTGATTGGAACAGCCAATCGGAATTCAAGGGACGCCATCTTGGATAGCCGTTTGGAGGACTACTTCTGCCCGGTTGGGTGAAGATGTCTCAAGGTAGGGTGATCTTCAGGGGGTTAGTGTTAGGTTTTATTAAGGGGGGATTTGGTGGGTTTTAGAATAGGGTTGGGTGTTTGGGTGGTGGGTTTTAATGTTGGGGGGTATTTGTACTTTTTTTATACAGGTAAAAGAGCTGATTACTTTGGGGCAATGCCCCGCGAAAAGCCCTTTTGAGGGCTATTTGTAATTTACTGTAGGGTAGGGATTTTTATTATTTTGGGGGGCTTTTTTATTTTATTAGGGGGATTAGATTAGGTTTAATTAGTTTAATTTTTTTTAAATTATTTTATTATTTCTGTAATTTAGTGTTGTTTTTTTCGTAATTTAGATAATTGTATTTAATTGTATTTAATTGTAGTTAGTTTAGGGAATTAATTTAATTATAGTGTAGTGTTAGGTGTAATTGTAACTTAGGTTAGGTTTTATTTTACAGGTACTTTTGTATTTATTTTAACTAGGTAGTTATTAAATAGTTCATAACTATTTAATAACTATTGTACCTAGTTAAAATAAATACAAAGTTGCCTGTAAAATAAAAATAAACCATAAGCTAGCTACAATGTAACTATTAGTTATATTGTAGCTAGCTTAGGGTTTATTTTATAGATAAGTATTTAGTTTTAAATAGGAATAATTTATTTAATTGTAGTAGTTTTATTTAGATTTATTTAAATTATATTTAAGTTAGGGGGTGTTAGGTTTAGGGTTAGTCTTAGGTTTAGGGGTTAAGAACTTTAATATAGTGGCGGCGACGTTGTGGGCGGCAGATTAGGGGTTAATAATTGTAGTTAGGTTGTGGAGACATTGGGGGACGGCAGATTAGGGGTTAATAAATATAATGTAGGTGTCGGCGATGTTGGGGGCAGCAGATTAGGGGTTCATTAGTATAATGTAGGTGGCGGCAGTGTCCGGAGCGGCAGATTAGGGTTTAATAATATAATGTAGGTGTCGGCGATGTCGGGGGCGGCATATTAGGGGTTAATAAGTGTAATATTAGGGGTGTTTAGACTCGGGGTTCATGTTAGGGTGTTAGGTGTAGACATAAATGTATTTTCCCCATAGGAATCAATGGGGCTGCGTTAGGAGCTGAACGCTGCTTTTTTGCAGGTGTTAGTTTTTTTTTCAGCCAAATCTGCCCCATTGATTCCTATGGGGAAATCGTGCATGAGCACGTTTTACCAGCTCACCGCTACCGTAAGCAGCGCTGGTATTGAGTTGAGATGTAGAGCAAAATTTTGCTCTCTGCTCACTTTTCTGCGGCTAACGCCGGGTTTCTAAAAAACTGTAATACCAGCGTTGTTTGTATGTGAGCGGTGAGCAGAAACTGCTCGTTAGCACCGCAAGCCTTACCGACAAAAACTTGTAATCTAGCCGTATGTGTTGTGCACACTCAGGTGTACCACTTGCTGCTGTAGCTCTGCTAAGAGTGTCACAAATGTATATTTCAGGTCCAGGTTTATAGACAACATTTAGGCAATCATTTTGTAATGTGAGCAACATGGTCTGTAGGCATTTGGGTGCACACAAAAATGGTTTCTTGAAAATTGATATCAGAGGCTTATGGTCAGTTTCTGCCGTGATCTTGTCACGACCATAGAGGTAGTGATGAAAGCGCTGACAGGCAAACACAATACTCAGACATTCCTTTTCGATTTGTGAGTAGTTTTGCTCATTAAGGGTCAGTAGGTCAAATAGGCTGATCAGCTTCCAATAGGCAACACCCGAGTCCACTTTTGCTTGCGTCACTTTGAATAGTTACAGGTTTTGTAACGTCCTAGTACTTCAGGACAGGTATATCTGTGACCAAACTTTTGATGCCCTGCACCGCATGATCATGCTTATGAAGCCAATGCCAAACTGCATCCTTGTACAGAAGCCTTCTTAATGGCTCGCAAACCTCTGAGAGGTGCGGTAGGAATTTTGCTATTTTGAATTTTGCAGGGATTTCACATTCGCTGTGGTATATCCAGTTATGGCTCAGATTTTTTTCTGGGTCAGCCTTCAATCCCTCAAAGGATAGTATGTGTCCATTGAAGCGGACCTCTTTGACCTTGAATTGCAGTTTTTTCATGCCATGTCTTAATTTCACCTGCCTATAACGATTCATCAGTTCCAACAGTATGCCATCATGATCTTGCTCTGCTTCCTTATCTGTATCCCCACAGCCAACCACAAGGATGTCATCAGCTATTGGTTCAATACCACTGAATCCAGCCAATAGTTCATGCTGTTTACATTGATACACCTCTGGTGCAAATGATACTCCAAAAGGCAACTTGAGCCATCTTTTCCTGCTCTAGGGAGTCCAGAAGGTTGTCATGTAGCTACTTGCATTATCCAACTTACATTGTAAAAATGCATCCTGGGCATCAACAATAGCAGATTTAATTTAATAGCATTTGTTTTGTCAAGAGCCCTTTGAATTGAGTGTCCATCACGTTTAGCTCTATGGGGATAGAGAAATGCATCAGCCTTCAACACTTATAGGTGGAGCCGGATAACAGTGGCTTTTGGCAGGCTTCCACAATTTCGAACTCTCGCTTGTGTGTCCTTCTACGTATGACACATTCTGTCCTGAAGAGTCCTAGGGATTTCATAAGCTCACCTGAGTATAACTTTAGTTTTGTGTGACTTGGCAGCAGACGTACTTCTGGTGCTAACATTATTTTGTTTCTCAAGCACATTTCATCACATGTTGCTCCTGAATCAAGCTGGCAGGATTGGGGCTTATTATTTAAATTTAAAGTGACAAACCATTTCTTTCCTCTGGCTTGCACAGTGCCGATCAATTTACTGCTGTATATCACTTCAGCGGTGTGTGGCTCTTCCTCAAATGCAGATGTGTTCTCCACGGTGTGTAACTTTCCTAGTGATTGCTGTCTTTTACTTGACAAACAAACGTTAGCAAAGTGATTTGTTCTTCCACAAGACCTACAAGCCTTCCCATTAGCTCTTTAATTCTTTGATGCACAGTCCCCTGCCACTAAACACAAAGGAGTACCCAGTATTACTTTAACACTACATACAGAAGTGCTGGTAATATGGTAAATACTGTACCTGTCTTGCGGTCTTTATAAAATGTTTGTTAATGGAAACTGTTTAAACAATGCAATATAACTAAGGGTAATGTCAAGTTTATAACTTCTGAATAATGGCTTGAACTTTAACAAAATAATAAATGTTTCTATCAGTTAAATTTGTGTTAGTAACATCAGTATTAATAGGCTAAAAAGAAAAAAACATTTCTAACTGTATAGGGTACTATTGATTGATTTGTTGTTATTATTAAGGTCCCCATAGTGTGGTGGTCAATAGTACCTATGACTTAATGCTTTATTAGTCCTAGGGTTTAGTTTGTAAGTATGGAAAAGTCTTGATGTGGACATGGAGACCTCTTTTTGTGAAGACATTGAGATATTTTATATAAAATGGAGGTTGCGAGGTAACGTCTTTTAATGCCATACAAAAGATATCAGGACACAAACCCACTGTGTCCTGAGCTATATCAATAAGAGGTGCCTAATCAAATGAGGTAACAAACGGTGACACAGCGAGCACAATAGATGACAAAACCAACAGCGAGATTACAAGTTTTGCGGTAACAGGGGTGCGGTGCTACCGTGCAGTTTATTGTCACCGCTCACTTACATACAGCGCTGGTATTACAGGTTTTTACAAACCCGGCGTTAAAAGGCAAGAAGTGAGCGTAGAGCAAAATTTTGCTCCACACTTCACTCCAATACCAGCGCTGCTTAAGTCAGCGGTGAGCTGGTCTTACGTGCTCGTGCACAATTTCCCCATAGGAATCAACGGGGAGAGCCGGCTGAGAAAAAGTCTAACACCTGCAAAAAAGCAGCATATAACTCAGTAACGCAGCCCTATTGATTCCTATGGGGAAATAAAATTTATGTTTACACCTAACACCCTAACATGAACCCCGAGTCTAAACACCCCTAATCTTACACTTATCAACCCCTAATCTTCCACCACAACATCGCCGACACCTACATTATACTTATTAACCCTAATGTGCCGCCCCGACATCGCCGCCACTATAATAAACATATTATCCCCTAAACCGCCGCACTCCCGCCTCACAAACATTAGTTAAATATTATTAACCCCTAATCTGCCGTCCCTAACATCGCTGCCACCTACATTATACTTATTAACCCCTAATCTTCCACCCCAACATCGCCGACACCTACATTATACTTATTAATAGAATGCGAGCTATCCTATTGGCTGATTGGATCAGCCAATAGGATTGAACTTCAATCCTATTGGCTGATTGCATCAGCTAATAGGATTTTTTCTACCTTAATTCCGATTGGCTGATAGATTTCTATCAGCCAATCGGAATCTAAGGGACGCCATCTTGGATAACGTCATTTAAAGGAACCGTCATTCAGTAAGAAGACTCCGGATGAAGAGGATGCTCCACGTCGGATGTCTTGAAGATGGAGCCGCTCTGCGTCGGATGGATGAAGATAGAAGATGCCATCTGGATGAAGACTTCTGCCCGTCTAGAGGACCCCTTCACCCCGCTTGGCTGAAGACTTCTCTTGGCTTCGTTGAGGACTTCGGCCCGGTCGGATGAAGACTTCTGCCACTTCCTTGAGGATGGATGTCTGGTCTTCAGAACAGTAAGTCAATCTTCAGGGGGTTTGTGTTAGGTTTTTTTAAGGGTGTATTGGGTGGGTTTTATTTTTAGGTTAGGGCTTTGGGCCGCAAAAGAGCTAGCTGCTCTTTTAAGGGCAATGCCCATCCAAATGCCCTTTTCAGGGCAATGGGGAGCTTAGGTTTTATTAGTTAGTATTTTATTTGGGGGCTTGGTTGTGTGGGTGGTCGGTTTTACTGTTGGGGGGTTGTTTGTATTTTTTTTTACAGGTAAAAAAGCTGATTTCTTTGGGGCAATGTCCCGCAAAAGGCCCTTTTAAGGGCTATTGATAGTTTAGTTAAGGCTAGGGTTTTTTTTTTTATTTGGGGGGGGGGGGGGCTTTTTTTATTTTGATAGGGCTATTAGATTAGGTGTAATTAGTTTAAAGATCTGTAATTTGTTTTTTATTTTCTGTAATTTAGTGTTTTGTTTTGTTTGTGATTTAGCAAATTTAATTTAATTTATTTAATTGTATTTAATTTAGTTAATTTATTTAATTGTAGTGTAGTGTTAGGTGTTAGTGTAACATAGGTTTTATTTTGCAGGTAAATTTGTCTTTATTTTAGCTAGGTAGTTATTAAATAGTTAATAACTATTTAATAACTATTCTACCTAGTTAAAATAAATACAAACTTGCCTGTAAAATAAAAATAAACCCTAAGCTAGATACAATGTAACTATTAGTTATATTGTAGCTAGCTTGGGGTTTATTTTACAGGTAAGTATTTAGTTTTAAATAGGAATAATGTAGTTAATGACAGTAATTTTATTTAGATTTATTGTAATTATATTTAAGTTAGGGGGTGTTAGGGTTAGGGTTAGACTTAGATTTAGGGGTTAATACATTTAATATAGTGGCGGTGACGTTGGGGACGGCAGATTAGGGGTTAATAAGTATAATGTAGGTGGTGGCGATGTTAGGGGTGGCAGATTAGGGGTTAATAATATTTAAATATTGTTTGCGAGGCGGGAGTGTGGCGGTTTAGGGGTTAATATGTTTATTATAGTGGCGGCGATGTCCGGAGCGGCAGATTAGGGGTTACATTTTTTATTATAGTGTTTGTGATGCGGGAGGGCCTCGGTTTAGGGGTTAATTGGTAGTTTATGGGTGTTAGTGTACTTTTTAACACTTTAGTTATGAGAGGCAGCTCTTCTAGAATGTCACACCAGACAAGCAGAATTCTAAGATGCAAAAAGATAGAATGCGCCTCATGGTACAGATCAATAAATCACACAAGCAGGAATATAAATAGATCAGACCTACTTACGTGATGCAAAGCACTAAGAGTGCTCAACAGGCAGGCCGGATCCTAAGAGTCATCTGGCAGATTTACAACAGCACAGCAGCAACAAAAACTATCCTCGTCCAGAAATCACAGGAGTCCAGGTATCCAGAGGGTGCTGGCAGTAAAGATGAATCAGGGAATTCCAGCAGAATTCAAGTATCGTGTCCACACAGATAATAAAGGCAGCAGCAGCAGGATAAAGATTAAAAGTTTTATTAAACTTATTAAAAACACAGCAACGCATTTCTCGGTGACACAGCAGCACCGTTTCCTCAGACTATACTGAACAAACAAACTGCTGCTACATTTAAAAGGACACATGACTAATCACAATCATTGTTAAAAACACACCCCCTTAGCACCATTATAGTAATTTAGATAAGAGCTCGGAATCGACCGCCCTCTCTAACTATAAACATAGTGACTCCCTATTGAAGAGAGAGAATACTAAGGAAAGCTGAAGTCAGCATAAACTTCAAAGATTTATTTACAAATATTAACTCATAACATATAATCGTTAATCGAACAAGTTTCACAATATCACACACTCCCTGATGTGGGATTAATCCCTGTATGTACACAAAAAACATGCCAGAGTAAACCTCCCCCTTCATGACGTGAGCACTAATCAGGGCGGACACAGGGTAAAATTCCCCTCCATGACGAGACTTGAAAGTGAGCCTATTAGTAGAACAGTGCTAACAGTCGAGGGAAAGTCTATAACATAGTTAAACTACTCCTCCTAGGTAATGTATAGGCACCAACCAAAAGAGGGTGATTCCGGACAAAAAACACACACCCCTCTATGACATCACATGCTATTAGCCTATTGGTTAGTCAAAATGCCAGGGGGCGTGATAACAAACCTATCACAGGGCAGACTAAATAACATTAGTAAGGTTGCCAAGGGAACCAATATATTGCAAATATAATTACGGAGGAGGACAATCTAACGATAGGATAATCAAAATGCCAAAGTGGGATATAACGTTAGGGGTAAAGATGATAATAGGAGATATTTAAATAAACAGTCCGTATCTCATACACAGGATATGTCATACCAATAGGCTAATAACAATAGGCTAATACCAATAGGCTAATAGTAGTGTGGAAGCTGTTGCATAGAAAAGAGACGGCCGCCATATTGGATGTGACGTAGTATCAACCAAACAAGGTGCTCAGGCAGTGTTTAATGCCAATGGACAACAGGTCAGTGGTGGAGCCTAGGGAGAGAAGTGGAGGCATGAGGACTTAAATACCGAAATTGGTAAAGGAGCCAGAAATGAAATATCGCACGCCATAAGCAGTCACTGTCAATGGCGATTTATACAGTGTGACCTCCTATTACATCGCAAGCTGCTGCAGGCTATACATAATTGTGCTATTGTACCCAGTCACTAACCGGAAAAAAGGGCTGATGGCCTACAAGGAGAAATGTAATCACCAAATTGCTGCAATTTAGTGCGGCCTAGCGTCTCTCCCACTTCTCCATGGAAGGACACTAGAAACAGGGTACGTCTGCCTAAGTCTTCCTCCTCCTAGGCTTCCCTCAAAGGAGATCCTGATACAATAGGAACTCATCCTAAAAACTATAATATTTAATTTAGAGGCCCTAGCTTTGCACATCTGTGCTGACTCTCAACGCCTCTGTCCCGACCTACCTGCTGCCACTGTCCCACTGTAACAGGCTTTCATTAACCCTGTGATACACCTGTGCTTGTAAATGTAATTTTTAGTTAACAATGCATAACTTTGCAAATAAACTTTGTTTATAGCATGCTTGTCTCAATAAAAGCTGCTATTTAAATGTTAGATTGCAAATTAATATTGCTATCCACTTGATAAATATGCCAACAGTAAGAAATACATTCTTTCAGCAAGACACTTATAACTAACTATAAATGATAGATTTCTTTTAAATCTATCATGTACAGCTTCTATACATAAAGACTGTACCTTGTTATAAGAGCCTGTTCACATAAATTGTGAAAAATATAATCTTTAATATGCTTATTTTGCAATATATGAAGTATATGACTATATTCAAATATATGTTACTTCTACAATGTGTACAATGTATAACTGTATCCTTTTATATGTTTAAACAAAAGTCTTTTACAATATAAAATGTTTTTATTATCTGTCTGCAAAACCAACTAACTAGTTTTAACATAAGATGCTATGTGATTTAAAATGGAGGTTTATTCAACCTTGAATTTATAGCTCTAAAATGGATGCTCCTTGCAATTTAAAGTGCGTATGTCTAAACTCTTGTATAACAGATTATCAAGGCCACATTGTTGAAGATAGAAAAAGCTAGACAAGTTTTGTTGATGTTAAAATGATGCTAAAAATACATATAAAAAGAAAACAATAAATGATGACGTCATCCAAATAAAAAACTATAAAAACACCTTGTTGTAAACATGAGGCAGGTGACTCTGACAAGATATTATAGAGCATTTCTAAGGATAAGATTTGGTTGCAAAGAAGTCATTTCGAGTGGTATGTAACAATTGTTATTGAAAGCAAGTTTAAACTAAAAGTCTTTTAACTCTGTGTGTATATTGGATTTAAATGAATTTAATTTTATATTACTTCTGTAAGCTGATTTTTCTGTATAATAAACATTTATTTTTAAACAATGTTATCTACTCAAGTACCATTTCTTTATTGTACTCAAAACTTTATTTGTAAGAAATGAGACCTGTTTCACTGATATAACATTTAAAGTTCAGTGCTTGGAATTTATATTTCAATATAACTGTGCTTTAAGACCTTATAAGTGAATTAGGTGTGAACCACTACAATTGGCGTCCCTGGGTGTTTTGAGAGATAATATATGTTTTATAATAATTATTATAATTTTACCTAGGTCCTCTTACACGTAAGAGATGGTACTGATATATCATGGCTAATCAGGATTTGCAGAATCTTTTGAAACTCAATGATGTGTTTAAAATGCAGAATGGTAGAGTCATTGGAAATTATGAGGTTATTGCTTTGGAGATACAGTTAGGGTTTAATTCATTTAAACTTTGCTAATGCTGCTGGAGTAGTTTTGCAACAACCTATATATCACACTATAGATGCAAATTTTGATCCTGCAACAAATAGAAATACAAATGTTTTTTATGATGGTATAGTAGAGATTTTAGGCAGACCTCCTGTTATTGCTACAGGAATACAAAGACATTGACCTAAAGGCTTTAGCCTGAATTGAGATGTGGGGTACTCCTAGATCTAGTTTGTACAGTCCAGTAAAGGGAAAATAAATAATACCAACTGCAGAATATGAGCAAGCTGAGAGGGAAAACCTTTTTAATGTGATACAATGTTTAGGTTATATGTAAGCTCAGGTTTTAAATAGTGAAAATGTCTGGAGTGTCCGGCATATAGCAAGTTTTTTTTTGTTTTTTTTTGCCGAAGCTGCAGGAATTCCTATATGAAATATAAAAACAACAATTGGAGTGATGCCACGCAATCCGAAGGACATAGCTTTGTGGTTAAATGACAGAGTTCATGCATTAGCTGGAGTTTGTCCAACTTATTATCTTCCACAAAATAGAACATTAGTTAATGCTATTTTATTCTCTGGTTTGTATGTTTTTATATTTGAGGCAAGGAAGTGGAATTCAGTGATTTATGCATATCATGTAAAGACACAAGTTAAAGATACTTTGGCTTCACTTGTTGATATTTTAGGAATGATGAATATAAATAGTGGCATTGTAGCAGCATATTTATTAGAGCTGAGATTTACAATTAAAATAATCACGACATGGTTGTTTAAAGCCAAATGTTACAGGACAAGGCTTAATTTTGGATATAGAGTGACAAATACTCTCTGTACCTATAGCAGAGAGACCTAAATAAATGCCTGATATATATTAAGACTTACTTATACACTTGTAGGTAAGGACCTGACTGGAGATGCACTAAGAACTTCAAATAGCAGAGAAAAGGAAAGGAGAAAAGATTTTCCAGCAAAGGAAAAACAGAGCTCAGTTTGTAAAAAAAAAAAAAAAAAAAAAAAGAATGCAAGAGAACAATATCCACAGAAACAAACTAAATTTAACCCTCCACTACCTTACTCCCAAGCACCTCCATCTTACAAAAATGAAAATCAGTTTATTACTATTTAGAGCAAATCTTCAGATTTGCCTTATGAGGAATTTCCTCGCAGGACATTGAGACCATTGTTAAAAAAAAAAACACCAGATCGGTATAGATTTGGAGATGGTAGTGTAAGATATAGAGGAAAAGGTACAGGGATCAGGATAGATATCAGGAGCGTGAGATTCATTCTACTGAAAGGGGTGAAATTTCAGTTGCCCCAGCTAATACTGAAAAAGTAGGGCAAATAGAGAAATCACTACCAGACATCCCAGAAGAGTCTGAAGGTGAATGAAGTCAATTAACAGTAGAATATGGGGGAGAGACTTATGAGGGGTATTTAGATACACAAGCATAAATATCTTTAGTACAATCAGATATGTTAAAAGAAGATGTATTAGCAAATATAACTATACAGACTTTAAAAGGTGAAGGTACTTATCACTCATGTAATACACAGGTAAAAATAAATGGTAAAAGAGTGCACTTAGAATTAGTTCAGCATCGTAAGCTTGATTCTGATTTTCTTATAGCTTATAAGGATGTAGCACATTTTATTTCATTGCAGCTGGAAGATGAACTTCCTTTCACTACTAGAGTTGTGGAATAAGCATTTATGAAAATGCAATTAGATCATACTGCAGTATCTGATGTTAGAAACTTAGATTTTTGCTTAAAGAAAAATGTTAAAATATTTCAGAAGTGGGAAAATCAGGTTGGACATCGTAAAGGTATCAGTCATCATATTGCTACAGGCACAGTAGTTCCTAAGAAACAGGCACAGTATAAAATCAATGGTGTAGCCATTCCCTATATACAGACAGTCATTGGTGATTTACTTAAACAAGGAGTACTAAAAGAACAGTACAGTCAAATGAACTCAGCAGTCTACCCTGTTCCCAAACCGGATGGTTCTTGGTTAATGGTATTAGACTACAGAGAAGCTAACAGAGTTACACCAAGGGTGACAACACAAAATACACATGCACCTTTTATTTTACACAATTTGCAAAGGAAAACTTTTAAGACAAAGTCAGACTTGGCAAATGGATTTTGGAGTCATCCTATTACTCCAGATAGTTACTGGATAACAGGTTTTACTTGGAGAGGCAAAATTTTGGTATTTACCCGATTACCTCAGGGATTTTTTGATTCAAGTGCGTTATTTACTTAAGATGTAGTAAATTTACTGTCTAAATTTCCAGAAGTGAAGGTGTATGTGGATGACATATTTTTCACATGATAGTGAGGAGTAACACATAGCATAGCAGTGTTGGATCAGGTTTTGACTATATTACATGCTGCAGGTTATATAGTATCTCTTAAGAAATCTCAAATTGCAGGACATACTGTTACTTTCTTGGGATTTGAAATTTCTGAAAGGGGGAGAGGATTATATGATAATTATAAAGACATAATAGCAGCTTTAACACATCCACATTCTCTAAAACAATTAGGTAGTATAATTTGTTTACTTAATTATGCAATGTTTTTCATACCTGATTTCAATGTGTTAATTGCACCTTTGCATGCTGAAGTCTCAAGGGAGATAAAATCTAAAACAAAAAGTCCAAGGGCAAGATTTATCAAGCTCCGAAAAAATGCGCAAAAAAAGTCGCGGAAATTTTCGTAGCTATTCGCAATTTCCGAAATCCAATTATTCGCCAATATTTATTAATATTGTTGAGACAAATTTCGTGCAAAAGTTTTTTGCGATGACAAGCGAATGACTAGTATAGTTTCTTGGAGAATACGATGATTTTCACTTTATTTATCACTCGGAAGTAATTATCATGACTTTTACTTCCGGGAATAGTTTCATTGTTATTATTGTTATTGTCCTATTAAAATAAAAGAAATTAAACACGTGATTGTTTATTCTTGTTATTTCTTATTTATGATTAAAGTTCTTTTTATTCTGCCCCTTTTTTGGCGCTTCTGCACACTGTAAAGTTGCCCTCATTTGGTCGCTAAAACTATATTCTTTTCATTGTTCTTTTTCATAATATATATTTTTATTTATTTTTTTGGTGCAATATATTTACAGAGATTTATATATATATATCGTATTTATTAATATATCAATATTTTTCTACTCCAATTTTTTTTTTTATTTGTATATTTATAATTTTTAATCCAAAAAATAATTGATATATTTTTTTATATATTAAATTAGTTATTTATTTATTATGTCTGCTGCTGGCCTACAGGAAAACGCATCAACTGCCAGCAAAACAAAAGGTGGTCGAAATATACATTTTAGCCTATCTCAAAACAATGTTCTTGTAGACAAAATTTTAAATCACTATGATGTCCTGCTAGGCTGTAGAAGCAGGCAGACACCTATGGCACGTAAAAGGCAGATATGGCAAGATATAAGCCAGGAGGTATCTGCACAGGGTATAAACCCCAAAAATGTCAATAATTGTAAAAAACGTTTTTCGGATATAAAAAGAATAATTAAAATGAAATTATGCAAAGAAAAACGTTCAGCAAGAGGTACAGGAGGTGGTCCAGGATATACTGCTGATCTAATGGAGTATGAGAAGAAAGTTCTTAATTTGATGGGGCCTGAGGTTGTGGAGGGAATTGAAGTGCAAGGAGACACAGACGATTATGCAGGTAAACTATTATTATTATTATATTTATATTGCTAATGAAGTATTTAAATCCTAATTGAAATTGATAAATGTTTTCATTCTCCTCACTCATTACTGGTGATTGATTTCAAATACAATTTTTTTCCTTATATTAATATTTAATTTTGTTTTCTTTGAAACTTTTGTTGAAAAGCACATTTGATGTTCAATCTGTTTTTCACTTTTTGTTTGTAATGGAAGTAACTTAAATAATGCAGTAATATATTTCCAATTTTGTGCACCCTTTTTTTTTTTAGGATCCCCACCTACACAATCAGATGCTCATGCATTAACAGAGATTGCCGCTTGCAGCAGCGTCCTGCAAGAAGTTGGTAGGTATTTGTGCCTATATTGTCCCTCAAGAGTGTGCTATATGTATTTTGCCTTTATAATTTTTTTAATTTTTTTTTATTTATTTTTTAAAGAAGAGAATCATAATGAACAGAATATTGAAGGAGAGGAAACTTTGCTCCTTTTTGAAGGTAAAGCAACATTTTTTTTTGTGTGCAAATCATATTAAAACATTATAAGACATTTTTTTTTGTAGATTCAGATACAGCATGAAATTATAAGCAACTTACAATTTCACTACATTTTTCATATTTTATTAATTATATTGCTATCTATATTTTATAAGATGGAATGTAAATCTTAGCATCCATCCCATTTTAGGATCAGCACCATGGTTAGTGCTTGTTTATTGGAACCACTGACCATGGTGCTGAAACTAAAATATGATGGATGCTTTAAGAATTGCATTCCAGCTTATAACATACAGATAGCAATAGAATTAACAAAAGCTGACAATTGTATTGAAATTGTAATTTGCTTATATCCAGCAATTACAAAATTTGAATGTAATTGTTGTGGAATATTATACTTTAAAGATGCTGATACATGTGTATTCTGCCCTTTTAAAATCTCATCAATATTAAATTTAATTTTCATATTTTCATTTAAAGATGATAGTAATCTATAATAGGTGGCATTGTAAAAATGAAATTATTGTTTATCTTTATTATAGATGATTCAGAAAATGTTGAATACGTTCTGAATTTACAACCAATACAGGAGACATCTCCTGTACATTCCTCAAGTACAAATGTAGAAGTACCAGAAGAAGAAATTGGAGATGTACACGAAGATATCCAACAAGAAGCACAAGCACCAACTGAAGAGGCAATATCAGTAAATTTGGTTAACATTCTGCAATTAGCCACAAATTTTCAGAATGAACAAAGGGCTTTTTTTCAACAGATGAGTGACCTGCAAAGTGAACGCTTGGAAATTGACAGGCAGAGTTTACTTGCACGTCAAGAGACAAATAGGTTGCTTGCATTACTAGTGAATATTTTACAAACAAGAATTGAGAATCATTGATTTTTTTTTGGGTGGGTTTTCTTAAAATGTTTTTTTTGTTTTTTAAACAGTTAATGTATAAATTTTGGTTATGATTTATAACATATCATATGTTAAATTAAAAACTATTAATGCCGTTTGAATGTATTTCTCTATTATTAATCTTTACCTTTTTTAAAAAATAACAGACACATATATTATAATATATTAATTTTTAATAGAAACTAAACCAAAAATGCAAATATAATTGAAATATAGAAAGTTAAATTTTCAGGGTTTTTTTTTTTTCTTTTTTTTTTTTAATACATTTGATCCGTTATGGCTCTTCTAAAATTTTGGATGCTTCTTGTTATGCTATGCATCATTACTTCTAACCGATCAAATTCGGCGATTATGGTCTCTCTTGAGATGAGTCCAAGTTCTTCTTCCACAACCTCTTTTAAAGATAAAAAAATTTATTAAAAAAATTGTTAGTAAGATTTAACATTCATTTTGTCCAATTTTTATAAACTGAAGTTTATAATATATATTAATGTGACAATCAACATTACATGCTTCATATAGAACTGAGAATTGGAATACACTTTATAATTTACTCCAATTATCTAAGTTTGTATATTGACAATATCAGTAAATTAGAAAGATGTTTCAAATTTTAGGCTGTATCCAAATGCGTTTTGTATAAAGAACATTTCCACGAACATCCTACAATGTATAAATATTTGTTAATAAATATATATATATATATATGTATGTGTATACAAGAGTAGATACAGCGCCTATATATCCATTTAAAATATGGGTGGTGTATGGGAATATGAGTGAAAACTAGAGCTGATTATTAGAAAAATAATAGCAATTAAAAGAATATTTAAAAAATATATAAATTATTGGAATCAATTATGCTTGAAGAATGATGAATAGATTATGAAACAGTGTTCATATGAGTCTTTAGACAATATATAGTCCGTAGTAAATCTTCATAAGCAGTTGGTATCAGTAAATAGATGGTATGTAATACCCTTACCAGATAATACCTCAATCTGATGAGGTAAGTATGCCGCACTGGGGGTATATACAGATGGTAGAATCTTCTCCTTGTATTCAGATGTGGTGCCTCTTGGGTTTTCGTGAGCCTCCTGGAGTATGCAGGGATATGTTTCTTGTTGTAGATAAATCCCTTGTACTTCCTTTATGTTGGTAGTTAGCCTCTTGGAGTACCTTTTCTGTCTTGGTATACACTTTCTCCAGCGTAAAGATACCAAGGTGTCCCACATCAGACCGGTCCTATACTAACCAGTTTCCACACTGCAGTGTGGAAACTGGTTAGTATAGGACCGGTCTGATGTGGTGTATACCAAGACAGAAAAGGTACTCCAAGAGGCTAACTACCAACATAAAGGAAGTACAAGGGATTTATCTACAACAAGAAACATATCCCTGCATACTCCAGGAGGCTCACGAAAACCCAAGAGGCACCACATCTGAATACAAGGAGAAGATTCTACCATCTGTATATACCCCCAGTGCGGCATACTTACCTCATCAGATTGAGGTATTATCTGGTAAGGGTATTACATACCATCTATTTACTGATACCAACTGCTTATGAAGATTTACTACGGACTATATATTGTCTAAAGACTCATATGAACACTGTTTCATAATCTATTCATCATTCTTCAAGCATAATTGATTCCAATAATTTATATATTTTTTAAATATTCTTTTAATTGCTATTATTTTTCTAATAATCAGCTCTAGTTTTCACTCATATTCCCATACACCACCCATATTTTAAATGGATATATAGGCGCTGTATCTACTCTTGTATACACATTTTTCACTTACTGACTGGGACCTCACATCTCAACCAGTACTTGTCTTATATAGCTGCCACTATACCATACACAATACTGACTAGCGCCAACTATAGAGTATCACTTGTGTCTACCCAGTATACTGAGTGAACACATTTTACTTTCTTCTCTATATATATATGTATGTATAAATTTTTTAATATATATATATATATTTATAAAAACAAAATAATAATTATGGCTAAAAACAAATGTAAATAATTTGTACTTACGTGTACCAATGTTTCTTGTGGAAGTAGAATCTTCGACTTCAACATCATCTAGGAATAAAACAAATTAATGAAACGGATTACCATATTCAAATAAAGATGCTTATAGAAAAGCAAAATCATTATATTACAAATACCAAAACCAACCTTCAAAACACACAGAATCGGAGTCCGAAGAATGTTCTACTGTTATTTTTGGTCTTTGGATAGGTAGAACAAAATCTGGCTCTTCCGTTCTAATTTCTACTGCTGCTTCTATAACCAAAAAAAAATATATCTATATAATATAGGCATTTTCTGTTTTTCAAAAGCTGTTATGCGCAGTAGAGACCTGTAATCGTTGCTAGTGCTGATCGGGTGTGAGGGTGGTGTGAGGTTGGCGTTTCCGGGTGTGAGAGAGCTGAAAATACATAGCGAGTAGAGATAGGGAGAGAGACAGCAAAAGAGAGAGGGGAGAAAGGGGAGAGAGAAATCAAGAGAGAGGGGGGAGAGAGACAGCAAAAGAGAGGGGGGAGAAAGGGGAGAGAGAAATCAAGAGAGAGGGGGGAGAGAGACAGCAAAAGAGAGGGGGGAGAAAGGGGAGAGAGAAATCAAGAGAGAGGGGGGAGAGAGACAGCAAAAGAGAGGGGGGAGAAAGGGGAGAGAGAAATCAAGAGAGAGGGGGGATAGAGACAGCAAAAGAGAGGGGGGAGAAAGGGGAGAGAGAAATCAAGAGAGAGGGGGGAGAGAGACAGCAAAAGAGAGGGGGGAGAAAGGGGAGAGAGAAATCAAGAGAGAGGGGGGATAGAGACAGCAAAAGAGAGGGGGAGAAAGGGGAGAGAGAAATCAAGAGAGAGGGGGGAGAGAGACAGCAAAAGAGAGGGGGGAGAAAGGGGAGAGAGAAATCAAGAGAGAGGGGGGATAGAGACAGCAAAAGAGAGGGGGGAGAAAGGGGAGAGAGAAATCAAGAGAGAGGGGGGATAGAGACAGCAAAAGAGAGAGGGGAGAAAGGGGAGAGAGAAATCAAGAGAGAGGGGGGATAGAGACAGCAAAAGAGAGGGGGGAGAAAGGGGAGAGAGAAATCAAGAGAGAGGGGGGATAGAGACAGCAAAAGAGAGGGGGGAGAAAGGGGAGAGAGAAATCAAGAGAGAGGGGGGAGAGAGACAGCAAAAGAGAGGGGGGAGAAAGGGGAGAGAGAAATCAAGAGAGAGGGGGGATAGAGACAGCAAAAGAGAGGGGGGAGAAAGGGGAGAGAGAAATCAAGAGAGAGGGGGGAGAGAGACAGCAAAAGAGAGGGGGGAGAAAGGGGAGAGAGAAATCAAGAGAGAGGGGGGATAGAGACAGCAAAAGAGAGAGGGGAGAAAGGGGAGAGAGAAATCAAGAGAGAGGGGGGAGAGAGACAGCAAAAGAGAGGGGGGAGAAAGGGGAGAGAGAAATCAAGAGAGAGGGGGGATAGAGACAGCAAAAGAGAGAGGGGAGAAAGGGGAGAGAGAAATCAAGAGAGAGGGGGGAGAGAGACAGCAAAAGAGAGGGGGGAGAAAGGGGAGAGAGAAATCAAGAGAGAGGGGGGAGAGAGACAGCAAAAGAGAGGGGGGAGAAAGGGGAGAGAGAAATCAAGAGAGAGGGGGGATAGAGACAGCAAAAGAGAGGGGGGAGAAAGGGGAGAGAGAAATCAAGAGAGAGGGGGGAGAGAGACAGCAAAAGAGAGGGGGGAGAAAGGGGAGAGAGAAATCAAGAGAGAGGGGGGATAGAGACAGCAAAAGAGAGGGGGGAGAAAGGGGAGAGAGAAATCAAGAGAGAGGGGGGAGAGAGACAGCAAAAGAGAGGGGGGAGAAAGGGGAGAGAGAGAGCAGAAGAACGGGAGAGAGAGACATCAAAAGAGAGGGAGATAGAGAGAGAGCATTGTACATTAACTTTATTACCTATTTATCTTTGTTGTAATTTTAATAAATCTGTGGACATAATTTCACGGGTATTATACAAATAAAATGTAAGTGAAACACTTTTGGTTATATATGAGTAATCAATTACTGAGTGTCTAAAAAAGTGTAACAAAATTTACCATACCTTCTGTATTTTCTTCGAAAGGTTTTTCAATTACAGTAATCTGTCTATTTTCAAGTGTGACTGTGGGCATCGGTGGTGATCCGGAAGTTTCATCACTAACAACCTCCATAGTCCTCAGATATTTAGGGCATCTTTTGTTTGTTTTTTCTCTCCTGTCTGATCCAATAAACAAAAATATATATATATAAAATTAAGATTTCCTTTTGTTAAAAACAATTATATAGTGCACAATAGCGTTATTGCTAGATGACATTCTTTTTACTTGTGCCCCAAGAATGTATCCAGGCGCATAATAACAGGCATTCCATGATACCTTTTTGGGGCGCAAGCAAAAAAGAAAAAGTCATGTGCCAATCATTGCGCACTGTATAATTTTCTTTCATTTTCGAGAACACAAATTAGCAATATTTGATGAAAGTGCATTGTTTTTGGACCCTTTCTTGGGGCATAGTAACAGTATACGATACCTTTGTTGGGGCACAAGAAAAAAATGAAAAGTCATGTGGCAATCGTTATTGCGCACTATATAATTATAACTTTCAGTAGCAAGAACCATAATGTTTATAAATTTTCTTTTAAAGTTGCAACATTTTTTTGGGAAACTTTCAAGGGGCATAATAACAGGCGTTCCACGATACCTTTTTGGGGCGCAAGCAAAAAAGAAAAAGTCATGTGCCAATCATTGCGCACTGTATAATTTTCTTTCATTTTCGAGAACACAAATTAGCAATATTTGATGAAAGTGCATTGTTTTTGGACCCTTTCTTGGGGCATAGTAACAGTATACGATACCTTTGTTGGGGCACAAGAAAAAAATGAAAAGTCATGTGGCAATCGTTATTGCGCACTATATAATTATAACTTTCAGTAGCAAGAACCATAATGTTTATAAATTTTCTTTTAAAGTTGCAACAGTTTTTTTGGAAACTTTCAAGGGGCATAATAACAGGCGTTCCACGATACCTTTTTGGGGCGCAAGCAAAAAAGAAAAAGTCATGTGCCAATCATTGCGCACTGTATAATTTTCTTTCATTTTCGAGAACACAAATTAGCAATATTTGATGAAAGTGCATTGTTTTTGGACCCTTTCTTGGGGCATAGTAACAGTATACGATACCTTTGTTGGGGCACAAGAAAAAAATGAAAAGTCATGTGGCAATCGTTATTGCGCACTATATAATTATAACTTTCAGTAGCAAGAACCATAATGTTTATAAATTTTCTTTTAAAGTTGCAACAGTTTTTTTGGAAACTTTCAAGGGGCATAATAACAGGCGTTCCACGATACCTTTTTGGGGCGCAAGCAAAAAGATAAAGTCATGTGGCACAAACGCTATTGCGTTATTGCGCACTCTATAAGTATAACTCATTTTCATTTTTTAATAATGTATATAAATATTTTTTACAAAGTTGAAACATTTTTTTTGGGATCCTTTCTTGGGGCATAATAAAAACATTTCTTGATAGTGTAAACTAAAATAACAAATTTAATCAAATATAATAGAATTTAACATATACCTTGATTCAAATATATATTTAATTCTTAGTGGACGGAAAATAATTTATCCTTATATTATACTTACATTCTCTAAGAAATCTTATAATCGATCGTTTTAATTCTTTGTCCCTTCGGCTTAGGTCCGAAAAGCGCTTAAGACAGTCGCGCTGGGTCCGTCTAAACCCAGCGACTCTGCGGACTCTACGGGTCATTTCGGACAAAATTATATTTCGCTGGTCTTGAATGACCCCATATACGCCCCCAATTCTTTTTGGGAAATATTTCCTCATGAAAGCAGTAATAATAATCAGCTCTCCAAGAGTGAATTTGGGCTTCCTGGCAAAAGGCATTTTACACTCTGATCCAAAAATAGGAAAACATGCGCTTTTATTGGCTCATGTTTTTTTTGGTTGTTTTTATAGTCTATAATTTAGACATTTAATGTACTTTTGAAAAATTATGGATACTTAAATAAATATTTTTGCATCATTGTTATTAGTATTAATGCTGCTTATGGCTTTTAATAATAATGTTTAACTGAGGGATTTTTTTTTTTCAATTATTATGTTTATTTTATAAATATGTTTATGTAAGACAAAGCACTAAAGAGACAAGAATGCTCTTTTCCTCCATCATAAAAGGATGCTCTTCTCCTGCACTTTTTTTTTTGCCAAAAATTATTAGACATATTATTGTTGATTTTAAAGGGACAGACAAAACATGAATGTTTGTTGTTTAACAATGGTAGCTAATCCATATATAACACATTCAACAATTTTGAAGTTTTTGTGTTTGTACATTTGTATATAATGGACCTTTAATATAACAGTATTGGTTACACCATTATTTTAAAGGGACATCATATAAAAAAATGTTTAAACAATTGAATATGATGCAGCATAACTTTAAGATATTTGATGTTAAGATGTACTTAAAGGGACAATGTACCCAAAAAATTTCTTTTGTGATTAACATTGAGCATGAACTTTAAATCAACTTTATAATTTACTCACATTATCAAATTTTATTCTTTCTCTTGGTATCTTTATTTGAAATGCAAGAATGTAAGTTTAAATGCCGGCCCATTTTTGGGCAACAAACTGGGTTGTCCTCGCTGATTGGTGGATAAATTCATCCACCAATAAAAAAGTGCTGTCATGACTACTGAAAACAAAAAAAAGCTTGGCTGACTTCTTTTTCAAATAAAGATAGCAAGAGAACAAAGAAAAAATGATAATAGGAGTAAAATAGAAAGTTGGTCATTTAGTTCAAGAAACAACACGTGCAACGTCTTTTTATATTTTCAATTTTTGAGTCACCAGCTCCGAATGAGCATGTGCAATAGTTCACAGCATATATGTAGATGCATTTGTGATTGGCTGATGGCTGTCACATGATACCTAAAAGAATTGTTTTTAATATTTTTTTTGGTTTATGAAAAGCACTATCTGAATCTTGAAAGTTTATTGCTTTTATGACTGTCCCTTTAATGGGTAATGATTTCCAGGCAACAATATACTGCCTTAAATAGTATATAAAGCGAACGTTAAAAATTGGATAGTAATAGCACATTCACTTAATATAGTATTTGAAACAGTATATTGTTGTCTGCAAAACATTAACCCATTAAAGGGACAGTCATAAAAGAAATAAACCTTCAAGATTCAGATAGGGGTTTTCGTTAAAAAAAAAAAAAAATTATCAACAATTCAGGTTTGTTCTTTTGGTATTCTTTTCAAATTTTATTTTCTTCAAAAACTGATGATTGATAAAATGAAGGGTTAAAGGGACATTATTGTGAAAATTCAACTTTTAAGATCCATATAGGCAATCAAATATTATTCTAATTATTTGAAGATTGTAGCGGAAAACCAATTAATTTAACCATGATGCTTTTGTCCAAAAAATAACAAGATGACCAAAAAAAATATGTATTTAACGATTTTTTTTTAATCAACGATTAACAAAAAAATTAAATCGATAGGGCTTGAACTGGATTCATTCTTCTCTATTTTCTTTAAACCGCATTTGATTCCTTTAAAAAGAAAAAAAATATATATAAATTTTAAAAGGGGAAAAGCACAGACTAATTAAAAAAGGTATTGGTTAAAACTAGAATAAAATATACTAACATGAGAAATATCTAGCAACAAGGCTATTCCGAACTTCGACTCCACCAGCGGTGGAATCTCTTGAAGCATCAAGATCTTCATTGTTTTCATTATTACTGAGGACAGTGACATCCACATCTCCATCTTGCAGCGCTATGTTGTGCAAAATGCAGCACACCAAAATGATATCTGATACCTTGCACGGGTCATATTGCAGCACTCCACCGGATCTATCTAGACACCTAAATCTAGTTTTTAATAAACCATAGGTGCGCTCAATGGCTGACCGAGTGCTCCGATGAGCATCATTATATTTTTTCTGAGCGTCGGTTCTTGGATTTGTGAATGGCGTCATGAGCCAGTGCCGACAAGGATATCCACTGTCTCCTAACAAAGAAAAAGATTGTAAATAAATTAGAAAACATTTACAATAAAATAAGAAAAAGTCAAAAATAAAATGTGAAATAGACTATCAAATAAAGGAATAATATACATACTGACCTAATAGCCATCCATCAGGCATCTCTGCCGACTCAAACATCCGATAAAGTGCCGACTGTTGAAGAATATAAAAGTCATGACATGACCCAGGAAAATTTGAGCGGACACTCATTATTTTGAGCTTTGCATCACAAACCATTTGTACATTTAAGGAATGGTTATGTTTCCGATTTCTAAACTGCTCCTCTTTGTGTTGCGGAGGTCTCAATTGGATGTGTGTACAATCAATAGCGCCTAAGACATTGGGCATACCGGAAACTTTAAAAAAATTAGTCTTCAAACTTTGCCAACCTTCAGCATTAGTAGGGAAATGAATAAATAATTTTAAATGCTTCAAAATAGCTTTGAGCACATGTGTCAGATGCCTTGAAAAAGAAGGTTGACTGAGGCCCACAACTATACTACTGACAGATTGGAAAGACCCAGTAGCCAAAAAATGGATAACTGCCAATAATTTTATCATTCCTGGAAGAGCATGTGTCCTTCCTGTCTTTGGGTCGATATCAGCCTCAATTAGATGATACAAATTAATTATGGACTGTCTATTCAGTCGGAATCTTCTTTTTATTTCGTGGTCAGAAAGGGCTTCCAAACCAATTCTTAAACGAAAAATTCTTGGAACCCTTCTTCTTGTTTCTGGATCCGCATCTTGCTCTGCGACCTGTTGTGGGCGACTTCTGTTTCGAGAAACAGCAATAACCGCAAGAAAAAGGAAATTTTCCATTGCAAACAAGAACCAAAAACAACTACTTGCGCTTTTCCACTATCTCGCAACCTCAAAATTGGTGAATATAGAAAAAGTGAATATGACATGCGACAATTTTGATAAATACAAGATAATTGCGAATAAAAAAGGGCGTGTATGAAAAGGGTATACATGTAATAGAAGTATTAGGCATTTCCAGACAATTGATTCTCAAAATTCGAAACTTGCGAGTGAACATAAGTCACTTTATTCGCATATCAGAGAAATAGAGACTTTTCTGGCGCATCAACTTTAATAAATATGTCGATATAATGTTAACTTTCATTTTATGAGAATAATATGAGAATTTTCATATTCGGTGCTTGATAAATCTTGCCCCAAGGATACTTTTTAAGTGGACGACTCAGGAAGATGATGCACTAAATGCATTATTAGATGCAGTAAATAGAACAGAGTATTTAGCTCAAAGAGATAGTACTAAGGATCTATTAGATTACATAAATATATCGCCTAATGCAAGCTATATAAGGTTATATAACGTAAATGAGACAATTCCAATAGCACTTCTATCTTATGTATATTCAAAAACAGAGATAAAGTTTATTATGATAGAGAAGCTTTTGGTAGCTGTTAATATAACACTGTTAAAGTCAAGACAGATTGCACAGGGGAAAGATATATATGTACATACATCATTAGCCTCACTTGATAACTTACAAAAGCAAACTATACCAGACAAGGAAGCACTAAAGAATAGATGGATAAAATGGTTTTCTAATTTGGAAGACCCACAGATACATTTTATTCATGATAAGAATCTGACACCTCTAGATGATTTACTAGCTCCAAAGCAACCCTCAAGTTGGAATTTATAAACTTATCCAAATAATCGTTATTCTGCTATTTTTTATACTGATGGTTCTGCAGTAATTTCTAGTAAAGAAAAAGAAAATAAATCTGCTGGAGCAGGAATTGCAAAATATTCTCCCACTCTGACTTTGATGCGTTCATGGCAAATCCCTTTAAGGGATCATTCAGCTCAATTTGCGGAAATTTCTGCATTAGCATTTGCTATGAAGGAAGCATTGTTAGATAAAGGACCAGTGTTGATTGTAACTGATTCTGCATACCTGGCAAGATCTGTATTCCAGGATTTACGAATCTGGAAATCTAATGGTTTTTTAACTGCAAAGAAAAAGCCATTACAGCATATTGTCAAATGGAAAGCAATTGCTGCTTATTTAGATCTAAAGCCTGATATTGAAGTAGTACATGAACCAGCTCATAGAAAGCTAGGTTCTTCTTTGCATACAGAAGGCAATACATTTGCAGATACGCTTGCACAAAGTGTAAGTCAAAAATATGCAGTAATTGCAGTTAAAACTCGAATGACAGCAACCAGTAATCTTGACACAGAGTTAAATGCTTGCTTGGATAAAACCAGACCTAATCCACCTGGTTATCCTAAAACATATCTTTATGAATTAAAAGACAAACATTGTATGGTTAAGATTGGAGACTAACAATTGATTATTCCCCCTGTCATAGACAGATGGAACATAACAGAGATGGCCTATTCTAGTATTGGACATCCTCATTTAGGGCGAGATAAAGTCTTATTTACCCTAAAGTCAAAATATTGGTGGCCTAATATGAAGGAAACGGTCATAAGAGTTATAGGGAGTTGTAAAGCATGTCTCCTTGTTAATAATCCAAATCACTATAAACAACCATACATTGTTAAAGAAATTCATAATAAGCCATTTGATCTGATTTATTTAGATCACATAGGGCCTTTACCTACTTCACATGGGTATAAATATGTGTTAGTATATGTTGATGCTTGTACAAGGTTCATATGGTTATACCCTGTTAAAAGTGCCACGGCTAGTACCACGCTTGATAGTCTCAATTCCTTAGTAAGTATTGGTAAACCTAAAGCCCTACACTCAGATGCTGGACCAGCTTTAACATCTACTCAAGCACAAGAGTGGGCTAAGTCTTTTGATATAAAATGGGAAATCAGTGCACCTTATCATCCCCAAAGTAGTGGGGTTGTTGAAAGGAAAAATGCTGAGGTAAAACGATTGTTAACCAAGTTACTAACTAACCGCCCAAAAACAGTGGTATCCCCTGTTAACTTATGTACAAGTAGGTTTAAACAATATACATTCTATTATTTCTGGGAAAACAGCTTATGAATTGTTATATGGTATACCTATGAATACAATGTTTAATACTGAGTACCTTTCTGCACCAGGGAGATTAGAGCAATTATCTATTTTACAAGAAATACGTGATTGTTTTGCACAACCTGCTTTTACACCTAACCTTTTATAAGCTTGGACACCACAGGTTGGTCAGTTTGTCCAGGAAAGAGTTCAAGCAACGAAACCTTTATGGCCAAGATGGAAACCTACAAAGGTAAAACATGTCATTAACCTAAGGACTTTGATTATAGAAGACAAACAAGGAAAAGACAGAATTGTCAGCATTGATAACTTAAAACCAGCTTCTAAATTTGAGTTAGAAGATGACAAACCCTCTGACTTACTCTCAGTGGGTTACTCTGAATGAAGCAAACCGGATTAATAATCAATTTCAAATGATGCCATTTTCTTCAAATCCAGAGACTATAACACCTTTTATTATTATGATGTTGAAGAAGGTGATCAAATAACTGAAGTAGATTTATTTGATACACCAACATCAGTTACAAGATCTAATCCTGTTTTACCTATCATAAATACTATGCTATCAGCACGAACACTGATACAACAACAAGGACTGAAAATGTTAAAGAACTTGTTCAATTATAAAAACCTTAAAATATCGAGATATACAGTACTGATACTTTTTATACTTCTCCTTATCTTGATATCAACCTGCATGATAGTTTTTCGTCTACAGTGGAATAATCTTGCAAAGAGACCTGGAGCTGTTCTGGCATGGAATCAAACAGAAGCTCAAGAGGATGCTGTACCAACGATATCAAGACTAAAAAGAGCTGAACATTACAATCTGCAACCTGTAGAAATAAAGATGAATGGGCTACTGCAAGGAATTTATTGGAAACCATTTCCAAAACCTATAATACAAAAACAAAAAGTATTAGGAATATCTCAAGTCGTATTGATAGATTCAACAGTAATATCAAAGAAAGAAAAGATCACAACTCAAATGGGAAGAAAATTGGTAAAAGATCACATAAATGGGCAAATGGAAATGATACAAGCAAAGACTTTGGAATATGATTTGCCTTTGCAAGAATACTGGAAACAAAAGGCATACAGAGAAAAAATTTGTTTTTCAACATTTGCACATTGCTATTATGTGGACTTTCAAGGGACAAGGAGATGGCCTGCAAATGAAATAAAAGCAGATCAATGTCCACGTCCTGGGATTACAATTGACAAAGTCAAGTATAAAGAATATCCTATTTTTTATCTAAACACAGGACAATTAACTCAAAAAGGCTTCTTTCCTGAAAATCACACAGATCCTCGCATTGCATTCTGGGAAAACGCAGAGGAGGAGGAATACAGGTTTCCTGGAGGAGTAAAATCATATAATGGAGCAGTGTTTTGTACTAACACACTTTATTCAGAATGGTGGACACCAGAGTTACATACAGATGAAGGATACCTGCAACTATTTGAGAAACTTCAGCTTGAAGTAGTGGATCAACAGACAGGAAGACTGCGAGAGCAAGCATTACCTACAGAATGGAATGAGAAAGGAAAGGATGAAATGTTTTTGAATCTAAAAGAATGGGATACATGTACAAAGCCAAGATATGCAGCTTTCTTAAATACAATGTATTACAGTCACTCATGCAAAGAAAAGAACAATCTTTGTAATATAACAGTTGAAGATCTAATTAAAAAGGGCAAACTATCAATGTACATCCTGTTGTTTCTACCTTAAGGAATCAAGGACATATTTTTGTTTTTAACCTAAAGACATTGATAAGGGGTTCCTACATTATGTAGGCATACCTGGGTTTTGGTGCGTGACAAAACATCACATTATTAACAAAAATAATGTAATGTATTCCCTGTTTCAGAAATGTCTCATAGATAAAATATCCAGTAAATGTAGTAATTGCAAGTATGAAACTACAAATGGATGTAAATATAACAGTTGATGACATACCATGTAAATATGCTAAATGTTATAAGCAAAATGTGACAGATATGACTTATGATGAAGCTGTTTGGGGAACAAATAATATATTTGATAATGTAACATATATTACAATAGAGAACATAATTCCAGATGATTGTAATACAGAAGAAAAAACAAATAAAAGGCAGTTAATGTCTAATGCTGAAGTTCAGATATTGACAGGGCATTTATTAAGTGATGCAGTATTAATTGTCAGTGAAATTTCAGATATTAATGATGAAGACGTAAAGAGAGGATTGATGATCTTAAGAGATCACATGATAAAAATGCTAACTGCAGAGATGTCTGATTTTACAATGGTAGATGAAGAAATGAAAGCAGTAACAATACTAAATTATTTGACAGCTATACGGTTAACTTTACAAGAAGGACACATTGATATTACACTATTAAATGTTACAGAAATTTCTACACAATTAAGTCTAACGGTAAAACAAACAGAAATTATGCTGCATATTTCAAAATCAATGATTTATAAGAGAATTAAAGCGTAGAATAACAAATAACCCAGAAGATTGTGTATGGGAAATATATATATATATATTATGAGATTATAATAGCTGGGAATATGTTGAAACAGAAAATTGTGTTGATCTAGGATATTTAGTATGTAAAAATGTCTACAAACGAAAAACATGTTGTGTTGATAAACAAGACTCTGATTGTACTGTTAAAATTATGCCTCTACAATCACCATACACTCGCATAGAACCAATTCATAATGGGTCATATGTTGTGATTACTAGTCAAAATGATTGTAAAATCCCAATGCTGCAAGCTACAATGGTAACTGTTAATGAATCTGTAGAGTGTTATAATACAATTTTAACACCACCAGTGATTAAGAATATACATGCTAGATCACATTTAACAATGCAGGTACCCCATATTACATTGCAAATTCCATACATGACAGCACTCTGGGCTTATTTACATAACATGCAAGTGAGATTGGGCTCCTCCCATAAAGCAATTGAGAATTTGATTAAAAGGGCACATGCAGACCTCTTAAGAATAGACTTGCATAAAGGGGACTTTCCTACCTGGATTAGAACTTTAGGTAAATCATTGATTCCAATAATGCCAGCATTGGGTAATGTTATTTCAAAAAATTGGAGAAGGTTTAGCTACAGTGGGGAATGGTATTTTTGGAGACATACTGGGAATATGTACTATGTATTAATAGCCATAGTATTGTGTATTATTTTATTTAGAATTTTTGTCCTTTCTTCCTAGGAGAAAATCTAAGTAAAAAAAAATAATAATAAGCAATTATTTGTCAACCTGTTTTCTTTTGAATGAAATAGCAGAAAAGAAACGGCAAGCTTATTATCATGTTATGCTATAATTCATATATGCTATATGTATATATCTTGTTAAGCTATAATTTATATGCCAATAACATCTGTAGAAGTAAAGATTTATTATTTTTATTATAAATGTATTTTTATTGTAAATGTAACCAGTATAAACTTATTGGTTAGAAACATTAATAATCCTTTATTTTCACGAAGAAAACCTGTGGATTACAATTTATTATCTACTTGACTTAAAAGACCTTGAATTACAAATTGTTATCAGTGTCTTTGCATAAAGCAGAATCAAGAATGAGGAATGTGCACGTTTTTTTGTTTCTTTTTCTCATTTAAAAGGAAAGTAATAAAAGTACTCCTACGACACATTTTTATGAGGATATTTCTCCAAGCAAGAATTACCAAGCTAACTGGACATCTATAACTCATCCACTAATGAATCATACACCAATTAACCAATTTCTATCAAATGGATATTTTGGAGAATTTATTTACGACGTGTTCCTAAATGGCAAGTCATCTTCCAATGAGGAGGATTTAACCATTGTTACCTAATGATTTACAGTTATGTAACGTTATAATCTTGTAACTTATAAAAGAAATACTAATATGCTTCAACGAAGCTTTATGGAGATTTCTTATTTGTATGAATCCGTCATACTTACATTGGCTGGGATCCAACTGTTTTTCTTACTGGCGCAGGAGTAAAACGTTTCTGTTCAACCAACAGTTTGCTTCAAACTTCAAATAATGGATTACAAACAAAATCTTGATTCTCCAATCCAGAGAAAAGTTTGCTGCAATAATTTCCATAACGGAATACAAACATGATGTTCTGTCTGGCTCAACGCTTCATGAATTAATTACAGATATACTCCTACTTAAAGAAGATTATGAAAAAGTTCAGTTTAATTCCTGGATCATTAATGTCTGACTTTATTTTGTTTGCATTATTAAGGACACTTTGATTTCATGTCCGTTACTCTGCTGAATCCCGGACATTAATGACGCATTTCTTTTTCTGTGGGAACGAAGGGCTGGACACTTTCTTATCTTTTCTTCAAGAATGTATTGGAGGGGCTGTAACAGGCTTTCATTAACCCTGTGATACACCTGTGCTTGTAAATGTAATTTTTAGTTAACAATGCATAACTTTGCAAATAAACTTTGTTTATAGCATGCTTGTCTCAATAAAAGCTGCTATTTAAATGTTAGATTGCAAATTAATATTGCTATCCACTTGATAAATATGCCAACAGTAAGAAATACATTCTTTCAGCAAGACACTTATAACTAACTATAAATGATAGATTTCTTTTAAATCTATCATGTACAGCTTCTATACATAAAGACTGTACCTTGTTATAAGAGCCTGTTCACATAAATTGTGAAAAATATAATCTTTAATATGCTTATTTTGCAATATATGAAGTATATGACTATATTCAAATATATGTTACTTCTACAATGTGTACAATGTATAACTGTATCCTTTTATATGTTTAAACAAAAGTCTTTTACAATATAAAAGGTTTTTATTATCTGTCTGCAAAACCAACTAACTAGTTTTAACATAAGATGCTATGTGATTTAAAATGGAGGTTTATTCAACCTTGAATTTATAGCTCTAAAATGGATGCTCCTTGCAATTTAAAGTGCGTATGTCTAAACTCTTGTATAACAGATTATCAAGGCCACATTGTTGAAGATAGAAAAAGCTAGACAAGTTTTGTTGATGTTAAAATGATGCTAAAAATACATATAAAAAGAAAACAATAAATGATGACGTCATCCAAATAAAAAACTATAAAAACACCTTGTTGTAAACATGAGGCAGGTGACTCTGACAGGATATTATAGAGCATTTCTAAGGATAAGATTTGGTTGCAAAGAAGTCATTTCGAGTGGTATGTAACAATTGTTATTGAAAGCAAGTTTAAACTAAAAGTCTTTTAACTCTGTGTGTATATTGGATTTAAATGAATTTAATTTTATATTACTTCTGTAAGCTGATTTTTCTGTATAATAAAAATTTATTTTTAAACAATGTTATCTACTCAAGTACCATTTCTTTATTGTACTCAAAACTTTATTTGTAAGAAATGAGACCTGTTTCACTGATATAACATTTAAAGTTCAGTGCTTGGAATTTATATTTCAATATAACTGTGCTTTAAGACCTTATAAGTGAATTAGGTGTGAACCACTACACCACACACCCTGCGGACCATCTATGTTATATAAAACCTAGGCCTGTCAGACCCAGCACCAGCTATATATTTAAGCATAGCCCAGTAAAGACCTCTAGGAAACTATATAGGGGTGACTGACACAAATAATATACAGTAATCTCCTTAATGTCTCTATCCTTTACCAACTATACCAAAGATGTCAGCTAGGAAACAAAACAAGCTTTCTTCGGCGAGCAAACCACCCGAAGGTAATCTATTATTTAAATCTACTAAAGGAGAGAAGGCTATGGAAGCTCAGACTCCCCTACTAGAGGAAGACCTAGACTCTGACACAGACTCTCAAACTGCTACTGAAAATCTAATTCCTGCAACCAAAGCAAACCTTAAGTCTCTTGTTTCTAAAGAAGATATTAATGTCAACTTCAACAAATTGTAGGAAAAATTTGACACCCTACAGAACACAATGACTAGCAGTTTAGCTAGGATATTGTCGATCTTGGAAGAAGAGTTGCTTCTCTAGAAGAAACAAAGACCTCCACATCTGAAAAAATAACTGCCTCGGCCCACTAGGTCTCCAAACAACAGCAAACGATAACTGATATCCAAGATAAGATGGAAGACCTAGAAAACTGGAGCCGCAGATGCAATCTGAGATTTAAAGGAATCCCGGAATCAGTCACCCCAACCGAACTAGAAAACTATCTACAACAACTATTCCAAGCCATAACAGATGGAAAGAGCACATCTTGCACTCCAAGTGAAACTCATGGGAGATGCCCCACCAAGAGATGTGATTGTCAAAATCACAAATTGGATAGCCGAGGCTACCCAACAAAAGTATACACCTGATAGCACTCTAAAGTCCTAATACTATTGATGCGATCATAAGGAATTAATAAAGGACATTATCTCAATATTGGTATGTTAAAAGGACGGATAGTGTAATAAAATGTAACTTTTATTAGTATAATTAAAATCAACCAAAACATACAACAAACATACGGTTAAAACTACGAAACGGAGGATGGTCAGCGTGTAAATTAAAGTGAATGCTTGTGTGTTAGCACCACTATGGTCTCAATAGTACAGATAGTTAAATAATAACTATTAAGGACGTCAAATTCTGTATAGACTCAGAATAAATACTGTGTATCCCCAAAATAGTTCTATATATAACTGTTCTTAATGAAAAGAGCTACTGCTCATAATAGAATATATCTTACTGCTGGTTATAAGTTAAGTGCCAAGATAAAGTGGGCATCAACATATGTATTAGATCCCTTATATATTGGGTGTGTATCTTGAGCAAGTTAGCATCACTCTTATTATCATATGTAAATATAAATGATCTGTATTGAGTGTGCAGACGTGCCCTTACAATAGAAAACAAAAAGGCTCAAATGGCTAATAATATATGACTAGCCAGCAAACATAAAGATTAAGTAGTGAAAATGAGTTGAGAGTAATGATTGATAATAAAACTGAGCTGTATGCGGATAGACCTGCTAAATCAAGCTGTGTACACTAAGTAGTTAATTGAAACTGATGTCATTAGGTTGTAAATTCCGTTATAGTATTCACCTAAATTACTAATGCTGTCTGAAACTTTCATGATTCAGATAGAGCATGTAATTTTAAACAATTTTCCAATTTACTTTTATCACCAATTTTGCTTTGTTCTCTTGGTATTCTTAGTTGAAAGCTTAATCTAGGAGGTTCATATGCTAATTTCTTAGACCTTGAAGCCCACCTCTTTCAGATTGCATTTTAACAGTTTTTCACCACTAGAGGGTGTTAGTTCACGTATTTCATATAGATAACACTGTGCTCGTGCACGAGAAGTTATCTGGGAGCAGGCACTGATTGGCTAGACTGCAAGTCTGTCAAAAGAACTGAAAAAAGGGGCAGTTTGCAGAGGCTTAGATACAAGATAATCACAGAGGTTAAAAGTGTATTATTATAAATGTGTTAGTTATGCAAAACTGGGAAATGGGTAATAAAGGGATTATCTATCTTTTAAAACAATAAAAATTCTGGTGTAGACTGTCCCTTTAAGGATCAAACAAATTCCGTATCACAGATATATATGTGTTTGAGTTTAATGTAGCAAAGACGAAGACAGCACTAGCTTCTTAACATAAGGTGATCGAAATGCAACCTATTGCTGCTTGAATTATACTCAGTAAATGATTGTATTGATATTGTTGAACATATGCGAGTTTAAAATAACCCTAGCTGTAGTAGTGTCTATATCTTTGTTGCTGAGTTGCTGCAGGCTTTGCAAGTGATTAAACAGTGTATCTGTGTCTGTACAGCCCCACGCTTATCAGCGTTGTTATAAAACACTCATAAATCAACCAAGCTCATAAATACTGATTCAATTTATCCTTATAATCTGAAAGATTACAAATTGCCAACAATGTTGTTTTTATTGTGTATCATATGCCAAAAGCAGCACTAATGCAAGTGTGAGACTGAGGAGTTAATACACTCATAAGCCATAGGGAAAACCGGCATGGTTATGGTATAATACCCTCAGAGTATATATGCGTCTAGCTTGTTAGTAAAATAACCACGGTCGGCTTGCATAAACAGAGTAACTAAATCAGCTCCTTAGCCCCTGTGAGCAGTGAAAGATTTTCACAAAAGAAAAACTAGTGAGACCATAAAATAAAAGGTCACGCTGATCGTGACTAGCAGTTTAGCTAGGATATTGTCGATCTTGGAAGAAGAGTTGCTTCTCTAGAAGAAACAAAGACCTCCACATCTGAAGAAATAACTGCCTCGACCCACTAGCTCTCCAAACAACAGCAAACGATAACTGATATCCAAGATAAGATGGAAGACCTAGAAAACTGGAGCCGCAGATGCAATCTGAGACTTAAAGGAATCCCGGAATCAGTCACCCCAACCGAACTAGAAAACTATCTACAACAACTATTCCAAGCCATAACAGATGGAAAGAGCACATCTTGCACTCCAAGTGAAACCCATGGGAGATGCCCCACCAAGAGATGTGATTGTCAAAATGTTCCGCTTTCCGTAGAAAGAAACAATTCTATCAGCAACAAGGAGAACCCGACTTTTAAGTTTATGCTTGAGAAGACTTCAGAGAAGAAATGCATTATGCCTACATACATCGCTCATGAGGAAACATCATATTTACTACAGATGGGATTTCCCATTCCTACTACATATTCTACATGACAGCAGAGTTCTCAGCATTAAGGAGGTGCTTGAAATCCCAGAGATCTGCAAATGTCTCTAATTGGAACCACCTGATATACCTTCCACTCTGTTGACCGAAGCGGACCAAGATCACAAAAAAAAGACCCAAAACCTGAAAGACGTCATACCAACACGCCTTTCTCACTATCTGTTTTCAGAGAACTCTAGTCTGCAAAAGAGGCTCACTAATGGGAGACACCTTACCCAAGTTTGCCCTCCAATGAGAGATGACAAAAGGAGTCAGGACATAGATGAGTATACTATGTTTAATCTTTGCTATAGTCATAGTTTAAATCTAGAGAAAATGAATGGTAATGATATCATAAGGTACTTAACTTACTTTTAGATACAGCAGTATAAAGTATATGTATCTACCTTTCCCTCAGATTAGATCCTTACATTATCAAAGGATCTGAATCATTACATAAGTTTGTACACCTACTCACGGCTCTATTTGTTTAAAAACTTTTTTTATTAAAAGTTTTCATTTCTTGCTAAGTAATGCAGCACGCTGCACACCAATATACCTGTTTGTTTTGTGGCTAGCATATATCAACATTCTACATTGTGTTATCTTCATGTTTCTGTTATTGTTTTATTTTACCAGTTCTATTTTATTTTAAACCATGAGTGATGTGGGAAGAGGGCGCAGTTAGGGATTCCTGGGAAAATAGACAGGGAGACCCTGAAGTTGAGAGACATCAAGTTACGTAGGTAATGGCTCAAAATATTACATTTATCTCTCACAATGTACGAGGCCTTAACACCGATACAAATCGCAAGTTAGCTTTAACCCAATACTCAAAACTAAAGGCCAACCTAATATATCTCCAGGAAACACACTTTACCCATAACTCAATACAAAAAAAATTGAACTAGACAGTTCTCCCAACATTATCACTCTACCACTGACAGGAAAAAAAGAGCGGTTTCTATCCTCATACATAACTCACTCAATGATGGAGGAGGTAACCAAAGATATTGAAGGAAGGTATCTGATATTTAGGGGAAGAAGGATTCCTTCTTTTGTCAGGTTTCACAACTATTATCTCAATGGTCGCAATCCAGTATCCTCTGGGGGGTTTCAATATCTCCATGTTTTCCCATAAAATTATTGGCTCAAACAACCTGACACATTAACAACAAAGACATAATTTTATAATCAAATCAATTAGAGACTCCCTCTTAGCTCATAACATCTTAGATTCCTGTGACACTTTATATGGAAAGACTACAGACTATACATACTACTCTTACGCACACAAATCATACTCCAAATTATCGTTTTAAGCCAAGTAATGATTCCTAACTTGTTTTTTTTCTTTCACTATACATACATCTGATGAGATCACTCCATAGTCCAGAAAGATGTCATGGGGATACAAGGACATTATAGACTGCACTCATGGACCTACAATCCAAACACCCTTAAAAATCCCAAGACCCAAGACTCTATTTTATGAGCTTTGGTGGAATATTTGAAATTAAATGTGGGATCCACTAGTAACCCAACAACTACATGGGCAGCTCATAAACCCTTTATTAGATGATTACTCATTAAAGAAAAAGCTAAATACACTAAAGTAATAAGAGCCAAAACTGATGCCCTACAAAAAGACATTGATAGGCTAACTGTCGGCATTTAGCGATATCGGGCGGACATGATCCGCTACAGACGGATCATGTTCATCCGACATTTGATAAATCTACCCCTATATCTCAAACCACCTTCAAAGCATACATATATATACATGTACACACACACTCCAGAGCATACATATATACATGTACACACACTCCAGAGCATACACATATACATATACACACACACACTCCAGAGCATACACATATACATGTACACACACACACTCCAGATCATACACATATACACGTGCACACACACACACTGCAGAGCATACACATATACATGTACACACACACACACTGCAGAGCATACACATATACATATACACACACACACACTGCAGAGCATACACATATACATGTACACACACACACTCCAGATCATACACATATACACGTGCACACACACACACACACTGCAGAGCATACACATATACATGTACACACAAACACACACTGCAGAGCATACACATATACATATACACATACACACTCCAGATCATACACATATACATGTGCACACACACACTCAAGAGCATACACATATACATGTACACACACACTTCAGAGCATACATATATAAACGTACACACACACTCCAGAGAATACATATATACACGTACACACACTCCAGAGCATACACATATACACGTACACACACTCCAGAGCATACATATATACACGTATACACACACACACTCCAGAGCATACACATATACACGTACACACACTCTCCAGAGCATACATATATACACGTACACATACACACTCCAGAGCATACATATATACACGTACACACACACACTCCAGAGCATACACATATACACGTACACACACACACACACACTCCAGAGCATACATATATACACGTACACACACAAACTCAACAGAGCATACATATATACATGTACACACACACTCCAGAGCATACATATATACACGTACACACACACACTACAGAGCATACACATATACACACACACACACACACTCCAGAGCATACATATATACATGTACACACACACACTCCAGAGCATACATATATACACGTACACACACACACACTCCAGAGCATATACATGTACACATACACACTTCAGAGCATAAATATATACACATACACACACACTCCAGAGCATACACGTATACAGAGCCCCCCAAAAAATAGTGAGTGGGCACCATTTTTGGTTTAAAGGATTACTTAGTCAGGATTCTATTTAAATTCTATAAATAAAGGATGGACTATGAGGATAATGCAAAGTGCAGCAACAAAGTAGCAGATCCAGAATCAAAGTTATTAGGAGAGAAAAGTTATGTTTAAAACATCCACTTTATCGTAGTATCCATAAAATATACAGGGCACAGCAAGTAGACAAACAGCTGACGCCTTGCAAAGTGCAGCCTAGAATGCAAAGACTGAATGCTGTAGGAAACAGCCTGAATAAAAAGACTATTGTTTTTAAATTGTATTTTAAAATTAAACTTAGCTGAAGGTCTTAGGAACAGGATTACTGTTGGTGAAGGAGTAGGAGGGTTGTTTATTGTGGAGGATGTTTCCTAGGTGGTTTATTTTAGAGATGCAGGTAATTTTGGGGTGTTTAAAGGGGGGTTTGCAATGAGGGATTGGTTACCATTAGGTAATTGTAGTTGTATCAAAGTTAGCATGATTAGGGTTGATTGAATTGGGAGCATCCAGGTCAGCTGAGTTAGGGTAAATTGCAGTGGTTGCCCTGTTTGTTGCAATAATGTTAGTTGTGATGTGGGGGTCCTGGTAGCTGCTGTTAGGATTTAGGGGAGGTGAGGGTATTAAAATAGCAGAATATAGCGGGGCAGCGGCCATGATCGGCTGTACAATTTGGAGGCTCTACATTTTAGTCAGATATGATGATAAATATCTAAACCCGATGTAGGAATAAATTAAAATAATTGTCAGATTAGTTAGTCTGAACTAACACAGTGTGGAAAGACATCTTCAATAACGTTTTGCACCTCTGCTGGAGCCCTATGCTGGACTGTTAAATGCTGTGGTGGTGGTCTGGTCTTACTGACAACATGGAGTCTGCGGAAGTATGGGAGGCCAACATTAGGTCAGTGATAGCAGAGCACTACTGTGGCCTTGAGAAACAACTGTCTGCTGCAATGGCCCAGATTCTACCAACAAGTGGCCAAGCTATTCCCTTGAGCAGGGCTCTAGTAGGGGAGAAGTCATCATACTTGGAAGGTGTGTTTATACAGGAGAATGCTACATCTTCTCCTCAGGCAGACCAACCTCTTGGAGCCATGATGAATGTATGTATGGTCTCAGGAATCGACCTGAGATTTAAAGCAACTACAAGAGGCACTAGCAATATGAAAAGGGCATGGAGGAAGTCATCTACAGGTGCCAGTCGATTCACGCACCTTTTGGCGAGGAGCCACAACATACATGAGGGTAGAATGGCGGTGCACAAAAAGCTGATAATAATCCAACGTTACCTTTATAGAAGTCAAATGTGCTACAAGATACTCAGAAGAAAATATCTGCTCCAAGCAAGCAGAGTCACTGTCGGTGTGCAAGATTCCTGGACTATAGCTACCTACCTCTTTGTCAAGCTGTCCGATCCCAGTTTCTTGTATTGTTTTATTGCTGGGGACATGTTTGAGGCCTCTCCTGTCATAGACAGCAAGCAGATGGCCCTTATCAGGTGGGGAATCGGTTGAGAATAATTGGACTCACAATAACGGTCAGACGTTTCTTAACGAGCTGTGTGTGCCTTGACTTTGTTACCTGGCTTAGAGAGTTCATTCTTGTACTGTTTTATACTCTTATCTATTAGGTATTAATCGGTTCTTATGTATTGTTTGTTATGCATACCATGTTCCACACATTTTAGGAAGCTACTCACACACAAATCTGCACACGTACTCCTGTTTATATGAGATACATCGGTGTTTAATATATTTAAATATGCTTTAGCACAAGACTTGCTAGACGGTTCTTTATTTATTTCAGTATACTCTTATGTCACTATTTAGGATAGTATGGTTCAAAATATTTGATACTCCTTCACATACCACTTGAGCCGTATCTCTGTAGAAGGAGGAGAGAATATTTTTTTGTATATATAATTATATGTGTTTGACTATTTCAGTTAATGTTATATATGCTCAGGCTACCTATGTGCACTAAATACACATTGTGCTTGGCTGTTCAACATGTTATTTTTCTAAGTTTATTTCTCTATGGTGGTTGGGCTAGTATGTTATTTGAGCCATACACTGCTGGCATAAGCGCGTATGAGGGCCGTCCTTTTACATATAATCCTGCTTAGCGTTTAAATAGTGGTGTATGGAACCAGAAACCAGTCTAAGAACACACATTCATTATAGATATATTATTTCTTTTATACCACTAGCTTAATATATTTTATATAAATATCCTTAACGTCCAACTCAGTTCGGACAAGTCATATACTGCCTTAATTTACATTTTTAAATTCGCAACATGGCTGATACCTACAGATAGAATGTAAACCTAGGCGACTACTTTTGCAGTACAGGGCTGATTATTTTGGCCCATTTTAAGTAATCATTATTGTTGATTCAGCTACAGCAAAATGGTCTATATAAGGATGGAAGAAGATAGAAGATGCCGCCTGGATGAAAACTTCTGCCGGTCTGGATGTCCTCTTCTGGCCGGATCGGATGAAGACTTCTGCCCCTCTGGAGGTCCACTTGTGCCCGACTGGGTGAAGACGGCTCAAGGTAGTGTGATCTTCAAGGGGTAAGTGTTAGGTTTTATTAAGGGGGGATTGGGTGGGTTTTAGAGTAGGGTTGGGTGTGTGGGAGGTGGGTTTTAATGTTGGGGGGGTATTGTATTTTTTTTTACAGGTAAAAGAGCTGATTACTTTGGGGCAATACCCCGCAAAAGGCCCTTTTAAGGGCTATTTGTAATTTAGTATAGGGTAGGGAATTTTATTGTTTTGGGGGGGCTTTTTTTTATTTTATTAGGGGGATTAGAGTAGGTGTAATTAGCTTAAAAAATTGTAATTATTTTTCTATTTTCTGTAATTTAGTGTTTTTTTTGTACTTTAGTTTATTTTATTTAATTGTACTTAATTGTAGTTAGTTTATGTAATTCATTTAATAATAGTGTAGTGTTAGGTGTAATTGTAATTTAGGTTAGGATTTATTTTACAGGTAAATTTGTACTTATTTTAAATAGGTAGCTATTAAATAGTTAATAACTATTTAATAACTATTGTACCTAGTTAAAATAAATACAAAGTTGCCTGTAAAATAAATATAAATCCTAAGATAGCTACAATGTAACTATTAGTTATATTGTAGCTAGCTTAGGGTTTATTTTACAGGTAAGTATTTAGTTTTAAATAGGAATAATTTATTTAATTATAGTAATTTTATTTAGTTTTAATTAAATTATATTTAAGTTGGGGGGGTTAGACTTAGGGTTAGACTTAGGTTTAGGGGTTAATACATTTAATATAGTAGCGGCGACGTTGGGGGCAGCAGATTAGGGGTTAATAAATGTAGATAGGTGTCGGCGATGTTAGGGATGGCAGATTAGGGGTTAATAAAATGTAACTAGTGTTTGTGAGGCGGGAGTGCGGTGGTTTAGGGGTTAATATATTTATTACAGTGGCGGTGATGTCCGGTCGGCAGATTAGGGGTTAAATAATTAATTTAAGTGTTTGCGATGGGGGGGGGGGCTCGGTTTAGGGGTTTAGGGGTTAATAGTTTATGGGTGTTAGTGTACTTTTTAGCACTTTAGTTAAGAGTTTTATGGGCTAACGCTGACTTTTTTAAATGTGGTAGGAGTCTGGACAGGAGAGGGTCTACCACTCACTTTTTCAAGCAATTGTAATACCGGTGTTAGGCAAATCCCATTAAATAGATAGGATACGCAATTGACGTAAGGGGATTTGCGGTATGCGAAAATCGCTGGAAAAAAAGTGAGCAATACACCTGTACCTGCCAGACTCGTAATACCAGCGGGTGTTAAAAAGCAGTGTTGGGACCCCTCAATGCTGCTTTTTAAGGCTAACGCAAGACTCGTAATCTAGGCGAAAACTATTTGTTGAAATTGCAGCACTGGCTCAAGGGGCAAAAAAATTGTGTGTCTACAACTTCCCCAGTCCCACTAATGTTCACAAATGCCAGCCTCTAATAAAATAATCTATGCATCTCAACATTGTATTTCTTTGAATTTCAATAAAATTTAAAAAAAAAAAATTTTTTTTTTTGTGTCACCCCCTGGAGGGTGTCACCCGGGTGCGGCCCGCCCCCCCGCACCCCCCTAGTGACGCCACTGTTTAATGTTGATAATATATAGGATTACTTCTGTATTGTATCAAATATAAGGGTCACTTTCTTTGGGTTATTTTTAATTTTTAAACCCATTTTTAATCGAGTACCTAATAAAGATTTTTGTTTTTTAAACACACAAAAAGATAAAGATATATACATGGAACATGAGTATTTATAAGAGTATCCTTCTCCAGTTTATCTAACTGGAAAAATGTAAATATATTAAGTCTAAACATGTGTCTAATGTGTATATGTGTGTGTATATATATATATATATATATATATATATATATGTACACCAGTTTGTCAGCAGATGCACTCACCAATCCAAAAAGCAAATACCGTGGTGCTGTGTAGTGTAATATAACAAGTTCCAATCCATTCACTCCAGAATAGACACAGTATAGACAACATTGTCTTCTTTGTCACGAACATTGGAATGTAAAATATTAATCAGTCATGTTGCGTTTATGGCTCTTGAATAAACTCGATCAGGTTAGCATGCGAATATAGGTATTTTTTTTTCAGTTTGCACACTCCATTGAAGTCTATGGGGAGAATAGTTAACATGGTCACAATGTCTGAAGTTCAACTCTTTGTGCACATCGGGTTTTCTTTCGCTTGCAAACTTTTTACTTTCAACTTGTAATAGGAGCACAATCCCCCCCCCCCCATTGCAAAAAAGTTTCTAGTGTAGTAAACACACAAGCCGGAGATATAACTAGAGCTCTACTTGTAACCTAGCCCTATGTGAGGGATTTATGGCACCCGCTATATCCAACATCCAGCATGCCCTAAACATATTACTTTGAACTTGTGATGTGAGTGCAAAAAATAAAAGCGTTAGTTAGGTGTTAGCACAAAATAGCACTAATATTGTTGTGCTCCACTTGTGATCTTGGTCTATGTGTTAAACATTTTCTGTGGATCTTACAAATCCACAGTGTGCAGAGAAGGAAGTCATGAGCAAAGTTATACACCTGAATTAAAGTGGCATGGTTGTATGTGGGTATGGAAATACACTTCTGGGAGCTAGCTGAACACTTTGGGTGAGCCACTGACAATAGTCATATATGTGCAACCACCAATCAGCAGCTACTTCCCAGTAGTGCATTGCTGCTCCTAAACCTACATAGGTATTCTCTTCAACAAATAATACCAAGAGAACAAAGCAAACTAGATTATAGAAGTAAAATGGAAAGCTGTGTAAAATGATATGCTCTATCTGAATTGAGCAAATTACCACATTGTTACTGAGCATGTCCTGATTTATTTTTCAGCTTTTTGGTTCTACTATATATGCTTAACATAAATAAAAAACACTTTAAAACTTTTTAGTTCACCAAAAAAATGTATCTACGTGGCAAATTTTATAAAGATTGGTACAGAGGTTTTTGCTTTATATATACATATCTTTTAACCTCCATTCAAAGGTCAATAATGCATTTTACAGGCTTCTTTGTAAAAGAGATTGCACTTCCTTCAGTAGGAGCATAGGCATAACAATTAGGTTCACTGTTCCCTACATTTAAACTTAACATCATTATGCGCTTTGCATTTTCCTTCCGTTGCTCCCCGTGCACTTTTCTCCCATCTACAGATTCATTCTTTCTAACTCATTCACGTTAACCCCCTATCTGAAGTTTCTTTCCTCTCTCATCTTCTGTGTCCTTCCCTCTTTTTTAAATTGTAAACTTGAGACCCTTTCTACCTTTGGATAAAAGTGCTCTTGTTAATTGCAGTGATTGTAATGCACTCACAAATGTAACCTACTCTTACCGTACTTATTAGTGCATTAATGTAAAGCAGTGTTTCTCAACCACTGTCCTCAAGTATTCCCAACAGGCCAGGTTTTCATTATAGCTGAACTAGAGCACAGGTGAAATAATCATCTGATCAGTAACCATGGTAACTAACCTGCTTTCAGCCATCAGCGGATTTTTTCACCAGTGCGCTAGTTCAGCTATAATGAAAACCTGGCCTGTTGCGGGTACTTGAGGTTGAGAAACACTGATATAAAGCACATCATGATTATATTGAACTTTGTATAGTGATGCAAAATGTGTTAGTGTTTGTAAGTAACCATTTATAAGTAACCATTTATCGTAATAATAATTATTTCTCTTATTTTGTGTAAGTAAACATGTTATATACACATCTGAAGGTGTTAATTGTCCCTTTAACTTTTCAAAACAATTATAGATAATGCTAGAATTAAAATCAACTGTAATATTCTCCCTTTCCTCCTGAATTGTTTTTAATTTATTAGTATAGTGTTGGCAGCATTGTTAGACTATAAATTTTAAGTGCTTGTAGCATACACACCTGCAGGTAAACAAAGAAGAAATTTTTCTATTTATTCTTAAATAAATATTTCTAGTACCTTTGATTTGGTAGACTACAGAAGTACACAGTAATTATCTGCTGGAGCATGCCTAGAAACAAATAAGCAGCTGTAAACTCAGTTGAAATATAGTGATGTCGCGAACCTAAAAATTTGGGTTCGCGAATGGCGAACGCGAACTTCCGAAAAAGTTTGCGAACCGGTGAACCGGGCGAACCGCCATTGACTTCAATGGGTAGGCGAATTTTAAAACCCACAGGGACTCTTTCTGGCCACAATAGTGATGGAAAAGTTGTTTCAAGGGGACTAACACCTGGACTGTGGAGGGGCAGAAAGTCTGCCAGTACTAAAATAAAAGGTTTTTAATTTTTTTTAATTTTTTTAGCATATTTACATATGCTGTGGTGTAGCATCCCCCCCTTAGCCCCCAACCTCCCTGATCCCCCCCAAAACAGCTCTCTAACCCTCCCCATCTGCCTTATTGGCGGCGGCCATCTTGGGTACTGGCAGCTGTCTGCTAATATTTCACAGTCAAATAAGTGTTGTTTTTTTTTAAATGTACACTACTGTTACACCAGATATGAGTGGTGGCACTGGGCAAGTGGGCACAGTATACGCTGTGAGCCTGACACACACGCTGGCAGGCAACTGCAATTAGATTACACAGGAAAAAAAAAAAAGCAGACTGATGTTCTAGCCCTAAAAAGGGCTTTTTGGGGTGCTGTCCTTACAGCAGAGATCAGATGAGTCCTTCTGCCGCTGATTGGCTGTAATGTGTCTGCTGACTGTGAGGTAGAGGGTCAAAGTTTACTCAATGATGACGAATAGGGGGGGATCGAACATCGCATATGTTCGCCCGCCGTGGCGAACGCGAACATGCTATGTTCGCCGCGAACTATTCGCGACATCACTATTGAAATACAATGTCTGTGTTTTGGATGCTATACACTGATAAAGGGGGTGGATCAGACTACTCCAGACAGCATGGCTATGTAAACAATTTTGCTTATATTTGAAAATTATTTTAAAATACTTGCCAGCAAATTTTTTAACTTTTTTTAGGCAAACTATTTTTACTTAATTAGCCTTTTTAGGTTATGCACAGATCTCAACATGTTTTTTGGCACTTTAAGCTTAAAATAGAGAATAATATTTTCCTATATGTCAAATAAGTATTTTTAGATAAATTTACAAACGCAGATGGGGTAGTGTTTTTTTTTATGTGTGTGTGTGTGTGTGGGGGGGGGGGGGGGCAGAAGTTTATAGTTTCGTCCCTGAATAAGATTCTTACCTTTTGTAATTTTTAAGGATTTTCTTAATATTCTTCATATTAGTGCATGAGTATGACATTTTTTTTTTTTTTTTTTTTTTTATATATAAAGTTTTTATTGAACAGGTTCATAAAACATAACATAAGATACACAGTACAAAGTATAATAGTGTGCTATTAAATTCCATCTGATTGCTATTACAGATTATGAACATGCAGGTTCTGCTGTGTATCCACAAGGACAAGAAAAAAGAGAAAAGAAATCCTTTATATATAAACCGCATAGGCCTCTAAATAGGCCAACTTTAGCATCTTGTCCAGTTATAATTAAGGGAACCTTTTTCAAAATAATTAAATAAGAAGAAAAAGAGAGAAGGGGAGGAAGGGGAAGAAAAGGGGAAGAAAAAAAAAAAAAAAAAAAAAAAAAAAAAAAAGAAAAAAGAAAGAAGAGGAAAGGAAGAGGATAAACGTAGTGATGTAGAAAGGGTGAAGCATTAGGGGAGAGAGAAAGAGGAGAAACATAGGAGGAAATAGAAAAAGAAGAGGGGAAATCCAGAAGAGTGGGTAATGAAGTAATCTCTCCAATATCACCTGTCCCATAGCATAATGTAGCATCATTGGTCAGAAGCTCGAGTAAGGTCGAAATTAAGTTGGTACCTGCAGTGATTCCCAATAAAGTTTTATATTTAAAAACATGTCATGTCTATTTCGTTTAAGATAAGAGTATTCTTCCAAAAGAATAAGTTCTTGTGTTCTAGCTGCCCACTCCGTAATTGTTGGGACATTTTGGGATTTCCATTTTCTGGCAATTAGGGATTTTGCTCCATTTACGCAAATTTGAAGTAGGGAAAGTCTAAGTTTACAGGAAATCCTAGGCCTAGCGTTGAACAGTATGGTCATTGGGTTAAAATTAAATGTAGTACCTAGCAACGGGTGTAATATCTTTTCTAAGGAGTCCCAGAAGGTCCGCAGGCTAGGGCACGACCACCATATGTGCGATAAAGTTCCCTCACCCCCACACCCCCTCCAGCACAAAGAAGAAACCTCAGGGTATATCATTTTCAGTCTGACTGGTGTCATATACCACCTTGAAAGAATTTTATAATTCATTTCAAGGATCTGGGAAGAAGACGACGTTTTGCCAGTAAATTCAAACAATTTATACCAGTAATCCGGTGTAATGTCTTGGTGCAATTCTTCCTGCCAGGATTGAGTGTATGTCGGTAGTGTTCTATGTACACAATGGTCTATAATTCGCCTCGACATAGCAAGAGTTCCCCTTGAGGTAATGGCAGCTCTGCAAAGCGTTTCAAATGGGGTGAGAGAGCGTGTAAGCTGAGAGCTATGTGGGGAAACTCGCAGCAGATTTTGCAATTGGGAGTATTTCAACCAGTTAGTAAATGTACCTTCCAGAACTTCAGATAAGTCTTGTCTCGGCCTAAGTTTCCCCTGGGAAAGAAAATCCACCAGCGGAGATGAAAACCCCAACTCTTTATAATGTATGTCCCCCGTTGAGAGATGGATGCCTAATAGTAATTCAGTGTTTTGGAAAATTGGTGTCATGGGCGAGTGGGGTGTGGATATGCCTTTTATATGGGTAATTATTGTATCCCAGGTACGAAAGATGTGTCTATAAAGAGGGGATGATCTAGCTCTAGTTGGGCGATATTTATCCTGCAACCAGCAAATTGGGCCTACTTTGGGAGTTTTCAGGATATGCGTGTCTAGGGGGATCCATGCCTTGTCTTGAGAGCTATTGTGCCAATTTAGTATACGTTGTAGTACGTTAGCCTGATAATATCGGAGTATATGGGGAGTACCCAACCCACCATCTCTCCTAGATCTATATATATTTTGCCTAGCTACTCTCGGTTTTTGTCCTCCCCATATAAAATCGTTGAGGATAGATTGGAGCTGTTGGAGATAGGTATGGGGGAGATGAATAGGGATAGTCTGCAATAAATAAAGTATTCGAGGCAGCAATGACATTTTCGTGATTTGGTTTCTGCCCCACCAAGAGAAATGTTTATTTCGCCAAGACTGGCAGTCCCTCGATATTTCTTGTAAGAGCGGTGTGTAATTGGATTTAAATAGGGATGCCAGTCGTGGTGTAACGTTAATACCTAAGTATCTGATGTGATCACTGTTTAGTTGATATGGACAGACCTGTGCCAGATTTGAGAACTTATGGGCGTTCATTGTAATATTTAGAATGTTAGATTTCTGGTTATTAATCAGGAAGTGGGAGAGGCTCCCAAAACGGCGAAATTCGGTCAATACGGCCGGAAGAGATATACTAGGATTAGATAAGGACAACAGTATGTCATCAGCATATAAGCTTATTTTATAATTGTTGGGGCCTACGGCTATCCCAGTGATGTTAGTATTTAGCCTAATGTGGGATGCAAGGGGTTCCATTGCGATGGCAAATAATAGTGGGGACAGTGGGCACCCCTGCCGTGTACCATTATTTATTTGAAAAGACTCTGACAAAATACTATTTACCCTGATTCTAGCTGTGGGATTACTATATAGACTGAAAATCCTGTTAATCAATTTATCTCCAAACCCATATCCAGTCAACACCGAGCGAAGGTATACCCAGTTCATCCTATCAAACGCTTTTTCCGCGTCGGTTGAGGCCAGGACCACCTCAATATTAGCGGTTGTAGCAAAATCGATCAAATGGAGCGTCCTAATTGTATTATCCCTGGCCTCCCGACGCGGAATAAAGCCCGCCTGGTCTGTATGGATAATATGAGGCAACAGCGTGCTAAGTCTATTTGCCAATATCTTGGCATATATTTTAGCGTCCGTATTTATGAGGGATATAGGCCTGTAGCTGCCTGGTTCAAGTGGGGACTTCCCTGTTTTATGAATTAATGTAATGTGGGCCGATAAAAAATCTGTGGAAAAAGATCCGTTTTCGTCTATTGAATTAAATAATCTAAGCAGGTGTGGCAGTAATATATTTTTAAATGTTTTGTAATACAAATTGGAAAAACCGTCAGGTCCCGGGCTTTTTTGCGTTGGAAGAGATTCAATGGCCTTTATGATTTCCAAAGGGGCAATGGGTTCATCTAAGCCTGCGGCCTCCTCCTTCGAAATCTTAATTAAGTCAGCCTCCCTAACATATGTATCCATATCGCTAATCTCTTCGGGGGAGTCTATTGGTGGTAAATTATATAGTTTACTGTAGTAGTCCTGAAATGTTGAGGCAATTGACTTACTATCTTGTATCTCCTCACGATCTACGTTATATAGTTTTTGGACATAGGAGTTAAGCGTTCTTTGGCGTAAAGCTCTGGCTAATAGCCTTCCGGCTTTGTTTCCTTCTGAGAAATATAATCTCTTTAGATAAAAAGCTTGTCTTTGGGCTTCTTTTTGTAACTGGGTATTAAACTTATTTCTTGCAAGGGCAAGGTCTCGATTTATGATGGGATCTAAAGGGTGTTGGAAATGGGCGTGCTCAAGGGTCGATAATTGGTGTTCAAGCGTGCTATAGTCTGATTTCCTACGCTTAGTGAGAAATGCTTTGTGTTTGAGAAAAATGCCCCTTATTACCGCCTTGTGTGCATCCCATAGGGTACTGGGAGTAATAGAATCAGTCATATTTATTCTAAAATACTCATTCAGGGCTTTAGAGATTTGTTCTGTAAATACTGGATCTTTTAAAAGTGTTTCATCTAGTCTCCAGATGTATTGGGAGAGTGGAGCCGAAGGCCAAACAACGGTGAGCGTGACCATAGAATGGTCCGACCAGGGAGTTAGGGAAATAGTGGTGGAGTCTATAATGTGTAAGCTAAGTTGGTTTACTAAAATGTAATCTATTCTAGACCAGGACCTATTCGGGTGCGAGTAAAATGTGAACTCTTTCTTCTGGGGATGTTGCAACCTCCACACGTCTACTAGGGAGTGGGCTGATAAATTGGTATTAATGCTTTGTAATGTGGATATGGGGATCCCACTCCGTCCGTGAGAGCAGTCGAGCAAAGGTGACAGAGCTACATTAAAGTCGCCTGCGTAGATAACAATTCCCCTAGTAGTAGGCAAGTATCTGTCCAAGGTCTGCCTAAAAAACTTAGCTTGTGCTCTATTGGGGGCATACACATTCACCAGTGTAACCGGTTGATTATATAGAGTTCCCTGTAAGATAAGGAGTCTACCCTCTTTATCCTGTTGTTTGGCAGTTAGTTGAAACGGTAATCTCCTATTAAAGAGAATGCCTACTCCATTTGTTTTACTGTCGTTATGAGAGAAATAGCTAAGAGGGTATGTGCTGGAGGAGAGTGCGGGAGCCCCTTCGCGACTAAAGTGTGTCTCCTGAATAAAGATAATGTCGCCCCCCAGCCTGCAAAACCAATTCAGGGCAACTGATCTTTTTGTTGGAGAATTAAGGCCCTTGACGTTTTGGGAAAAAATTTTTAGTTTAGGGAGGGACATAATAATCTAAGGGTCTGAGCAGCATAGAGGGGCTAGAACTTACTGGAATTAGAGGGTGTACCTGCCTGTCTATATATTCCCATCTCTGGGATGAGGGGTACTTACTGTGTAACCGAGCTTCTGGTGGCCAAAAATGTTGTGCATGAATGGTACATATAATGCAACAGATAATACAGAGATTGGTATGTCGAAATATCCTCTGGGGGTAGAGAAAAAGGTGATTATTGAGAGAAAGAGAGAGAAGAAGAGAGAGAAAAAGTAAATAAATAACAAAAAACAAAGACATTACAGTAAAATACAAACCTAACCTACCTACAGCAATTGAAAAATGGCTCAAGAACATTGAGCTATAGGTCAGGGCTAATACTATTCTGTTCTAAATGCAAACATATAGGAGAACATAACATTCTTAACTAATATAATCTCCATCTACTTAAATCTTACTGCCACCTAACAGTGCAGAGCTAAAATTAAGAGTGTAAGATTAACATATCTAAACAATGTAAAAATAAAAGTAAAACTGCAATAAACATCACTTTGTGGTCAACTAGCAATGCTAGATGGAGACGGCTAGAGGGTATTGGGTCATCATACCTCCTTAGCAAAAATAAAAAAAAATAAAAATAAAAAAAAGATATTTGCCGGCTTATAAGGCTGTGTCCATTTATTCTAAAGTACTATTACCACATAGTCGTCCACATATAGGAAGTACTGTTCATAGGCGGGTCACCCCCTGGGGAGCATCAAGATGAGGTAGAAAAGGAAACACCTTTCTAGAAGTAAAGTGGTGGAAAAAGTTCAGATAGATACTAAAGAACCTCAGGTAGGTGTTTGTTGAGCATCATCTTGGCCTGAGAAGGGGGTAGCAACAGTCTTGTCTTTTCTCGATCTTTTCCGGTTGACTGTGGTCCAGCCCAATCTTTGGGGTTTGGGGGTATGGGTGTCTTGTTGATCCTGATCAGACTTGGATTCATTAAGTTTGGGAAGGGTAGGTAGAGGTATGTTCAGTTGTTTACAGAAAGGTTCAATATCTTCCAGCGATCTATAGGTGAATGTCTGTGAACCCCGAATCACCCTAAGGCAAAACGGGAAACCCCATCTATAAGGTATCTTCAGTGTTTGTAGATGCTGTGTTAAGTACCTGGCCTCTCTCCTTTTACCAAGTGTGATAGGGCTTACATCTGCGTATACCTGTAGATGACTATCTTCAAAGCAAATATTCTGTTTTTTCCGAGCTGCAGTAAGGACCAGTTCCTTGTCTTTGAAGAGTTGAAATTTTAAAATCACATCTCTTGGCGGATCCGTAGGTTTCGGGGGTGGTCTGAGTGCCCTGTGGGCCCTGTCTAGTGGGATAGAAGGTAATTCAGATTCATCAGTAATATGCTGAAAGATTTTTTGCAGGTAATCCTCAAGTTGAGGGGGGAGGATAGTCTCTGGGATACCCCTGATCCTAAGGTTTTGACGTCGCCCCCTATTGTCCAGATCTTCTACATGGGTTTGGAGGTTGTCTATAGTGACACTCTGTTGGTACGCCTGTCTGGAAAGTAATTCAAGCTCTGAGTTGATATGGTCAGATCCTTCCTCCAAGTATTCCATTCTATCCCCTAGATCATTAATGTCCTTCCTGACCTCTTTAAGGCCATCCTTGATGAGTTGACTGACCTGTGATAGCAGTGCAGCAAAGTCATCTTTGGTGGGTAAAAAATTTAAATCTGCCCTTGTGAGTGGTCTGGTGTTCCTAGAGGACGTTTGAGATTGTATTGATTCATCAGAGTCACTCATGTTATCTTGCATTTCAGCTGCCGGCCCAGGGGTGGCTTCTAAGGGCTTAAAAAATTCTTTTAGCATAGATGGGTTTTGTATGTTTTTTAGGCTCTTACTGCCTTTAGGTGCTTTTTTCTGTCCTTTAACAGACATCTTGCAGCGTCTGGAGTAGGTGATGAAGGTCTATTAACTCAGATTGGACTCTCTCTTATTCTCTAGACCAAATGTAGACAGAGGTTTAAGAAACCACAGTTTGATTATTGTCGTGATCACCCACCATTAGGTTATATTTAGAAATTTCTTAGTCGGGTTCCCCGTTATCATTGTATATGGCAGAGACTCGTGGCGTTAAATCACAATGTGTGCTGTTCTTGGCCTGTTAGTATGTGGTGCGGCATAATTACTTAGCGTGTAGCATATTCAAAAAAGTGGTCTAGCTGGTTCATGGCTCATTCTCAGCTTGTCCCCAAATATCATGCCTCAGCTCTCAGTGGCTGGTCAAGTTCAGAGTGTGCAGCAGTGATGACGAGGCCTTGCTGTAATGTGGGACATCGGGGAGGACAGGCCCTAATGGCGCACTACTCACTGTCTCAGACGGCGGTTCTCTTACTTGTGCTGGGCCGGTTCAGGTCCGGAACATCTTACCCGATCTGCTTCAGGGAGGTATAGCGGCGGGTATGAGTTGCGATGTGTCGCCTCGCAGCCTGCAAAACAGGCCTCCGTAGTGCCCAGGTATGGCGGCGGTTAACCTCCGATGTGTTGTGGTGCGGTGCTGCTTTTCAATGCTGGATAAAGCACCGGGGCACTGTTGAGTATCTGACCTGTAGGTCGATGTGGAGATAGATCGGCTTTTTATGCTCCTAAATAGGCTTTTTAGCCCTGACAGACACGGAGCTCACTCATGTGCGTCCTCCATGATGAGCTGCTAGCTCCGCCTCCCATGAGTATGACATTTTATTATGTTCAAAAGAGCGGCAAAAATGGAATCCCCAGTGGTATCTGATATGATCCTTCGCGACAATGGGTTTAATTTCTCTGATGAAAGTCAGAACAAATTTTAACATAATAACCCTCAACTTCTGTTTCAGTTTTCTGGAAGTCCAGAGTAACTGATTTTTGATGTGATAGGAGTCAAATGTAGCAATGACAGCTCTCAGACACTAAAAAAAGGCAACACTCTACCTACTCTGTAAAGTATAATCATGTTGTATGCCTTGTTTGGCAGCAACTGTTAAAATATTTTCTACATTGTGCCCGGTTAGACTAACATAAGACTCCTAAATGTTACTGGTTTTAAAGGGACAGTATACACCAATTTTCATATAACTGCATGTAATAGACACTACTATAAAGAACAATATGCACAAATACTGATATAAAAATCCAGTATAAAACAGTTTAAAAACTTACTTAGAAGCTTCCAGTTTAGCTCTGTTAAAAGGATTAGCTAGAACAGCCACTGCAAGTGGGAAATATTAAGACACCCCCTCCCCCTTCCTCTGCATATGAAAGACTTTTTACACAAACAGGAGCAAGCTGGAGTAGTATACCTCAGTATTCTCCTAAAACTTTGGGGCTTGGTTTGGAGTATGAAAATAAGCGCAATGTTTTTTAAAAATAAGCAAAACTATAAAAAATAAATTAAAAAAAAGCTATATAGGCTATTTAAATAGATCATCTACAAAACATTTATGCAAAGAAAAATCGAGTGTATAATGTTCCTTTAAGGACCTCTTTATGAGTATAATCTGAACTTGTTGGTCTACAATTACTGTATGAAAATTAGGCAATGATTTAATTATGCCATGCACCCATTCTTTAGCCTCTATACTCTGTTAATACTGCTTTGAATTCTTCTTAGCATAGAAAAGATGTTTAATTTTAGCTAAATATCAACTCATTTGGGTCTCCATTAGTCATTGCAGTTTGTTAGTCCAACTCAGCTTCTTTAAGGTTAGTACCTCCAGCAACATTTTACTTTGAGTGAGGTTTGACACTACAGTTCTTTAAATATTGGCTTCTACCTGTCACTGTAGATGACAGACTGCTTAAAGGGACACTAAACACTAAATTTCATGCACCTCCCTCTAATCAATGGGTGCTGCCATTATTGAACCGAGGTTATACTGCAGGTATCTGAAGGAAAGTTCCTTCACATGTGCAAACATGTCAGCACTGGAATGTAGTAAAATACAGATTTTAAAATGGTGGTACCCATGGCTAGAGGGGGGCAAGGAATAACCTCAAAACTATGCTTATGAAATGCACTTAGGGCTAGATTACAAATCAAGCGCTAATTTATTGTGTGCCTGCAAATGGGCAAATTCGCACTTTTGTGGGCATAAGATAAAAATGGCTGGTTATTGCTAACGCGAGCCTCTGGTTAATTTTCTAAATGTCCCCCGATTGCCCTTAAATTTCAGTATATTAATCTTTATTAACCCTTTGAGTGCTAAGCACTTTCCCACCTGGGTGCTAAGCTGTTTTAAGTTTTTTTTTATTTTTTGACTTATACTGTTGGAAAGGTTTGGCGATTAATTTTCCAACGGTGGGTCTTGGGGGTCTGTAGCTGCTTAGATGCCTGAGAAACAGGCTTCTAAGCAGCATGCCCCCTATTCCTATACATCATATTGTCATTTTTAAATAAAGTTGCACGGTGAAGTCATCACATCATTGCGTGTGACGTCACCGCGCATAATGTAAAGCCCCGGCGATGCCTGTCATTATACAGGCCCGATCGCTGGGGTAGGAGCGGGTGGGAGCCCCCAGATCTCCCTGAAGTTGGGAGAGTACTAGTGACGGCTCTGAGCCGTCGTTAGCACCTGAGTGGGAAACTCTGCGACGGCTCAGAGCCGTCGACGTTAGCAGTGAAAGGTTTAAAAAATAAAAATATTAGCACCCTTATTTTTTAATAAAGAAACTGCATAAGGCAGTTATTAGGGGCTAAAGTTGGCGAGTGTGAAAAGTGCCTTTACATTGCGGTTTATGGGAATTGTGTGTTCCCTGTAAATATATATGTATATGCTTATATACATACAGTATATATTTATATGTTAATATGTGTATATACACATATTAACACACACACATATATATATATTCATATACATATTTTATTTAAAATTGATGCCCATCATTGCGCGACTTACCCCCTCCGCTGCTCTAGTTTTTATGCCGTGTCTCACTCATGGCCCTTAGTATTTAATGTCCCTTTGATCAAAAATTGTCATGATTTCTGAGATTTGGCCCCTCTAACAATGTACAAAAAGATAAAATAAAGAATGATCAGGAGAGATATATTAGTTGTGACATATCTTAAAGGGACACTAAACCCAAAAATTTTCTTTCATGATTCAAGTAGAGAATACAATTTTAAACAATATTCCAATTTACTTCTATTATCTAGTTTGCTTCATTATTTAGCTATCCTTTGTTGAAGAAATAGCAATGCACATGGGTGAGCCAATCATATGAGTCATCTATGTACAGCAACCAATCAGCAGCTACTGAGCATATCTAGATATGCTTTTCAGCACAGTATATCAAGAGAATAAAGCAAATTAGATAATAGAAGTAAATTAGAAAGTTGTTTAAAATTGCATGCTCTTTCTAAATCATAAAAGAAAAAATTTGGGTTTCATGTCCCTTTACCAAATTATCGACTTCAATCAGCAATTACTAGTTTTTTTTCTCAGATATTAAAGCAGCATAAAATTCTAGAGACAAATGTTATTCACAGGGAAATTATGAAATTTATGAAGAGAATAAAATATTTGCATAATGTTTTTCTTTATGCCAAATTAATAACAGCTTCTTTGGGACATCTTACGCATGTTTTCATATCAAATTTGCTTGGCAAAAGAGGAGAGCTGTATGTTCATATTATAAAATAAATCAATTACATAGAAAAGCATTCAGTTAGAATAGCAAGATATGGCTGATGCAAAATGTATATTTAGCCACGTTAACAGCATAAAATTACATAACAAAAAGTAAAGTTCTTTGAAATCCGCAACAACATCAATGCATAACACGAAAACTAATGTAGTTATTATGTTTAGCCACCAGGTGGCAGTTTTAGACTGCCACATAGATAAAGTATTGTATATTGCTGTGTGCAGGTACTGTAAAAGGCAAAATGTTCATAAAATAATGTATGTACAGGAACAATCAGCTGTTTAAAGTGAATGTAAATTTTGATGCTAAAGTGCCCGGTTTTTAAAAATTAGATTAAAAACAGGGGCACTCTAATTCATAAAAATTTACATTTCACTCCTGTTATGAAAAAAAAAACTTACCTTTTAAACTTGACAGCAGCTCCAGCTTCCGCCACCCGTCGCAAAGCCTCTTCCTGGGTCTAAAATGAGGAATCTGGCTTTCTCCAATCACGGCATTGAATCAGACACTGATTCCCATCCACCATTTCTGACATCAGAAATGGCTTGCGACGACCAGAGGAAGCTGGAGCAGCTGTCAAGTTTAAAAGGTAAGTTTTTTTTTCACAACAGGAGGGAAATGTAAATTTTGATGAATTAAAGGGCCCCTGTTTTTAATCAAATTTTTAAAAACCGGGCACTTTAGCATCAAAATTTACATTCACTTTAAGAGGTATGAAACCCTCATTTTTTCTTTCATGATTCAGATAGCGGATACAATTTTAAACAACATCCCAATTTACTTCTATTATATAATATGCTTCATTCTTAAGATATCCTTTGTTGAAGAAATAGCAATTCACACGAGTGAGCCAATCATACGAGGCATCTATGTGCAGCTACCAATCAGCAGCTACTGAGCCTATTTAGATATGCATTTCAACAAAGGATACCAAGAGAATGAAGCAAATTAGATAGTAGAAGTAAATTGGAAAGTTGTTTAAAATTTCATGCTCTTTCTAAATCATGAAATATATTTTTTGGGGGGTTTCATGTCCCCTTTAATGGTTATAGTAATAAAACCACCTAAGTTTAATAAACAGATGTTCTTTGACTGTTACGTGTACTTTGTAACCCTGCACTTCCGGTCTCATCACAACAAAATGTCTGCAGTAACAAACAGATGATCCTTTATTTCATATACATTTTAAAACCACAATAGTAGAAAGCCATGAAAGCGAATGTCAATCAAGTAAAAATGTCCATGACTCTGGTCTAGCTCAGCACAATGTGCCAAACATAATTAGTGCTTAGACCAGGGTTCATTTATAAACCTTAGTAATAATCATAGACTCCCGAAACAGGTGTCTCTTAAAGGGATATATGCAATTTTTTGATATATGAAACATAATTGACTTTATACACAAATAAAGTAAATTAAATTGTGAACAAATTATAAAAATATGTGTGTATATGTGAGTCTATATGTGCATGTACATGTATGTATATGTGTGTCCAAAATATACATGTATACATTTATCAAATATTAGTGAATATATATGTGTCTGTGTGTGAATGTATATGTATGTGTGTGAAAAAAAAGGCAAATGACACTGTCTGTTCATAAATCATATGCAATTAAAAAAAAAAAAAAAAATATATATATATATATATATATATATATATATATATATATATATATATATATATATATATATATATAATAACTAATATTAAAGCATGGTTGGGCATGTAATAAAACATCCATAATGGATTGCATATGAAGTCATTTGGATGTTTTGTCTGTAATCAAAATATCCAAAATAAATCTCTCATTGGTCGAGAAGCTGTTCTCTGTCCCCACCTCTTTTTATATCTGAGGACATGATCAATACCTTATACATTTAAGAAGGAAACTTTTTGAATTGTGTTCTTGTCTAAAGTGTCTTGCTATGGGAATATTACAATCTGGGTTTTTAATGTTCCTAATGTGTTGAAGGACCCTATAATGGAGGGCACGTTTTGTGCGGCCTACGTATTGTTTATCACATCCTTTACATTATAATAAGTATATGACATGTGTGGTGTTGCATGTAATGTTGTATCTGATATTTTATTCATGTCTTGTCATGGCCAATGTAAATGTATCCTCTTGTATTATGTGAGTGCAAGTTTTACATATTCTTCATTTGCAATTGTTGCAACCCACTCTTTTAGGAAGCCAAGTGTTTAATTTGCTCTAAGGTAGCATAAGGAGATAACATATTCCTTATGGTTTTTTGGCCCTTCATGATAAAAGATTACAACCTTCTGAAATGATTGTGTTTAAAGGGATAGTCAAAACAATTAAAAAGATATATAATTCCTTTATTACCTATTCCACAGTTTTGCATAACCAATACATTTATTTTTACCTCTGTGATTACCTTGTATCTAAGCATCTTCTGACAGCCCCCTGATCACATAACTATTTATTTATTATCTATTGACTTGCATTTTATCCAATTAGTGCTGTGTTGTGCACAACTTCACTGGCGTGAGCCCAATGTTATCTATACGGCCCACATGAACTTGCAGTCTCCTGTTGGGAAAAGCTATTAAAAAAGCATGTGATAAGAGGTTGTCTGTAATGGATTAGAAACAGGCAGAAATTTAAAAGGTTAAATGATATAAAATATATTAATATAACAAAGTTGGTTGTGCAAAGCTGGGAGATGAGTAGCAAAAGCATTATCTTTCTTTTTAAACAATAACAATTTTTGTGTGAACTGTCCCTTTAACTTAGTGTCTCCTTTGAGTATTGGAATTATGTTGCATATTATGGAATAATCCTGGCTGTAGTTCATAATTAAAGTTGGTTTATTGATATTTCTGTAGTGAGGTTTGTTTTTGTATTGCAAAAGGTCATCTTGCGGCATTTGCTCAACCTCCTGTTTAACCCTATCCTAGAAGGCAGTGTCATATCCCCGGGCTTCTAATCTTTGGTATGTAACATCTGCATGCTTTCTATATGTAATTTCTTGGGTACAATTACGTCTACTGCGTATCAATTGCCCCCGGGGGATAGAACATAACAGATGTCTTGGATGGCACAAATTAAAATGCAGTATAGTATTACTTGCTGTGCTTTTCCTAAATAGTTCAATCTCTATGGAATGTGAAATAAGGTTTACATTGTAATATAACATCAAGAAGATTAAAGGGATAGTAAACAACAAACATGTTATTGTTTTAAAATATAGATAATCTCTTTATTTACCAATCCTCAGTTTTGCATAACCAACACTGTTATAGAAATATACGTTTTACCTCTGTGATTACCTTGCATCTAAGCTTCTGCTGACTGCCTTCTTATCTCAGATCGACTTGCATTTCAGGCAATTAGTGCTGACTCTTAAATAACTCGACGTGCATGAGCACAATGTTATCTATATGAAACACATGAACTAACGCCCTCTAGCTGTGAAAAACTATCAAATTCATTCAGATTAGAGGTGGCCTTCAAAGGTTTAGGAATTAGCATATTAACCTACCTAGGTTTAGCTTTCAAATAAGAATAACAAAAGAACAAAGCAAATTTGATGATAAAGGTAAATTATAAAGATGTTTAAATGTATATGCCCTATCTGAATCATGAAAGTTTAATTTGGATTTTACTATCCCTTTAATGTTAGTCTGATTCTGCTCCAATGTGAAATAAAGGTTTAAATCATTGCTGCTGTTGTACTCTTGGAACTGGAGTATAGAATGTTTATTCTCGTCCCATATCAGCAGCAAGTCATCTATATATCTGCCATAATAGACAATGCATTTCTTTGACTACTACCCTATTACCTAGGTATCAGAAGTAGTTTATTTTAGATATAAGTTTCTATATCTGGGTCAACACAATTTCAGCAGTTCTCTGCTCCTCTATATGTTGATGTCCCTGCTGAGATCTCTTTACGGCTCTAGCAATGCCTGATCCTGCTATATTTGCCTCAGTTATGGAAATTGCACTACAGGATTATCACACATCTCTGCTAAGCAGCATTTCTTCATCATCGTTAAATATATTTCCACATGTTCAACCACATCTGGTCATTTTTATGAATTGCTCATTATTCAGTATGTTTATATGAGAACAAATATAGTTTTATTTTATTTTGATTAATAGCATTTATGAGATCATCAGCTCTGAAAATTAAAACAAAAACAATGTGACCCCTAAGATGAAATGGTTGTACAAAACGTAGCCTTAATCAGTTCTATTGCTTCTAGACCTGTGTCCCCGAACTTCTTTATTGGTAGCACAGTATAAGAAAACTTTCTTCTATATTTTTATAATTCCACAAGTAATGAAATATAACATGATAGCATAGTACATTGCAGAGTTAATACTAATTTGTAGATTGTGGTAATACAAAGATTTTAAATATATGTGGGCAGGTTTATACAGGTTTATATGGTACTATAATGCTGCAGTCCTTTCACAAGGGTGTCCTTAATTAATGACCATGAGGACATACATTTTTTTTGTACCTTTCTCTTTTAATAAAAACCTGGAGAGAAATAAAAATGTTAGCAGATATCATATTGGAGATATTATTTCATTATAATGTTGGCAATTTGAGCTAGATAGGAAATTATTGTAATTGATGTCATGATACACATTATAATAGGCTATACAACCTAAAGTTCCTGATCCACAATATGGCTCACCAATGCTTTTTAATTTGCTCCCTGCTTCCTCAAAGTGCTAATATGTCCAGCATTTAACAGGTTAGTATTTCAATATTACATACAGTAAACACTGACTGTTGTCATCCTCATGACTATGCTCACAGTCCCCCTTTTGATGTGGCTCTTGGGGACGCCCACACTAAAAATTAGAAGACTACAGTCTTTCTCTAAAAATCAGAAGACTGCAGTCTTCCTCTAAATTTTCATTTGCAGTGGGAAGTCCCCATGATTTCTCCACGTATATGTTTGATGACTTTACTGGGAACAAGGAAATCCTTAGATCAGCCTGGGCTTCCTTGTTATTGAGGTTGTTGCTGAAGGTGCTTTAAAAAGCCAACATCTCAGCCCCAGATGACATACAGGGGGTACAAGACCCCTCATTTGAAAGAAGGAATTCTGCAATGACAATAACCTGCAGCTGCACTTTTTTCCTTGAGGAACAAGGGCTGTATTTAAGACCCATTAAAGGGACAGTATACACTCATTTTCATATAACTGCATGTAATAGACACTACTATAAAGAATAAGATGCACAGATACTGATATAAAAATCCAGTATAAAATGATTTAAAAACGTACTTAGAAGCTGTCAGTTTAGCTCTGTTGGAAAGCCCACTGAAAATGGGAAATAAAACACTCCCCCCTCCCCCTTCTTTTGCATATGAAAAGACCCTTTACACAATCAGGAGCAAGCTGGAGAAGGTAGCTGACGGTATTCAAATAAAACTTTGGGGCTTGGTTAGGAGTCTGAAAATCAGAGCAATGTTCTTTAAAAATAAGCAAAATTATACATTTAAAAAAAACAACTTTATGGGCTTTATAAACAGATCATCTACAAAACATTTATGCAAAGAAAAAATGAGTGTATAATGGCCCTTTAACCCCCCTCCCATTCTAGAGGGAAAAGTGCCAGCCCATGCAAGAAGGGTCAAATAGAATTCGGCAGTTAGAAAATTCTAAACTGGTCATTAGCTTTCTTTGAACAAAAACCCTTAAGAGACTTTCTAATACACAAATGTAATGCTCTAATTCATTAGAGGGTGCTATTTTTTCACTTTACTGTCCCCTGCTAACTCTGTGGTTAAACACATAGTTGAAGTCCCAGTTAAGAGCATCAAAACATATTCCAGCTCCTAAGCAGGACAAAGCTGGTCATTAGTGGCTACCTATGAATACTGATACCTATGGGCTTGCCAGTTGTATTCTGCTCATGAGCTGCAATTTGTTGAGTTAGAGTTTTAGAGAAATTTCTTTTTTCATTAAAATGTCCATTAAAATATTTTTTAGTAAAATATAATGTTTATTATAATAATAATAATAATAATTATTATTATAATATACTTCTGAAACTGCATTTTCATTTTCTATAATTGTATAGCATAAATTGTGTCCTTATTGTGTCATAGACACAGAAAATAATTCTAGGATGTCTTGTGAATTTCAGAAGTACACCCAGCATGCCCCAGAGCAAAAATATTTTGGAATCTAAAACACTTTGGCCTAGATTTGGAGTTTGGCGGTAAAAGGGCTGTTAACGCTCCGCAGGCTTTTTTCTGGCCGCACCATAAATTTAACTCTGGTATCGAGAGTTCAAACAAATGCTGCGTTAGGCTCCAAAAAAGGAGCGTAGAGCATTTGTACCGCAAATGCAACTCTCGATACCAGAGTTGCTTACGGACGCGGCCAGCCTCAAAAACGTGCTCGTGCACGATTCTCCCATAGGAAACAATGGGGCTGTTTGAGCTGAAAAAAAACCTAACACCTGCAAAAAAGCAGCGTTCAGCTCCTAACGCAGCCCCATTGTTTCCTATGGGGAAACACTTCCTACGTCTGCACCTAACACTCTAACATGTACCCCGAGTCTAAACACCCCTAACCTTACACTTATTAACCCCTAATCTGCCGCCCCCGCTATCGATGACCCCTGCATATTTTTTTAACCCCTAATCTGCCGCTCCGTAAACTGCCGCAACCTACGTTATCCCTATGTACCCCTAATCTGCTGCCCTAACACCGCCGACCCCTATATTATATTTATTAACCCCTAATCTGCCCCCTCAACGTCGCCGACACCTGCCTACACTTATTAACCCCTAATCTGCCGAGCGGACCTGAGCGCTACTATAATAAAGTTATTAACCCCTAATCCGCCTCACTAACCCTATCATAAATAGTATTAACCCCTAATCTGCCCTCCCTAACATCGCCGACACCTACCTTCAATTATTAACCCCTAATCTGCCGAGCGGACCTCACCGCTATTCTAATAAATGTATTAACCCCTAAAGCTAAGTCTAACCCTAACACTAACACCCCCCTAACTTAAATATAATTTACATCTAACGAAATAAATTAACTCTTATTAAATAAATGATTCCTATTTAAAGCTAAATACTTACCTGTAAAATAAATCCTAATATAGGTACAATATAAATTATAATTATATTATAGCTATTTTAGGATTAATATTTATTTTACAGGCAACTTTGTAATTATTTTAACCAGGTACAATAGCTATTAAATAGTTAATAACTATTTAATAGTTACCTAGTTAAAATAATAACAAATTTACCTGTAAAATAAATCCTAACCTAAGATATAATTAAACCTAACACTACCCTATCAATAAAATAATTAAATAAACTACCTACAATTACCTACAATTAACCTAACACTACACTATCAATAAATTAATTAAACACAATTCCTACAAATAAATACAATTAAATAAACTAGCTAAAGTACAAAAAATAAAAAAGAACTAAGTTACAAAAAATAAAAAAATATTTACAAACATAAGAAAAATATTACAACAATTTTAAACTAATTACACCTACTCTAAGCCCCCTAATAAAATAACAAAGCCCCCCAAAATAAAAAATTCCCTACCCTATTCTAAATTAAAAAAGTTACAAGCTCTTTTACCTTACCAGCCCTGAACAGGGCCCTTTGCGGGGCATGCCCCAAGAATTTCAGCTCTTTTGCCTGTAAAAGAATAAATACAATACCCCCCCCAACATTACAACCCACCACCCACATACCCCTAATCTAACCCAAACCCCCCTTAAATAAACCTAACACTAAGCCCCTGAAGCTCTTCCTACCTTGTCTTCACCATCCAGGTATCACCGATCCGTCCTGGCTCCAACATCTTCATCCAACCCAAGCGGGGGTTGGCGATCCATCATCCGGTGCTGAAGAGGTCCAGAAAAGGCTCCAAAGTCTTCCTCCTATCCGGCAAGAAGAGGACATCCGGACCGGCAAACATCTTCTCCAAGCGGCATCTTCGATCTTCTTCCATCCGGTGCGGAGCGGGTCCATCTTGAAGCAGGCGACGCGGATCCATCCACTTCTTCCGTTGTCTCCCGACTAATGACGGTTCCTTTAAGGGACGTCATCCAAGATGGCGTCCCTCGAATTCCGATTGGCTGATAGGATTCTATCAGCCAATCAGAATCAAGTTCAATCCGATTGGCTGATCCAATCAGCCAATCAGATTGAGCTCGCATTCTATTGGCTGTTCCGATCAGCCAATAGAATGCGAGCTCAATCTGATTGGCTGATTGGATCAGCCAATCGGATTGAACTTGATTCTGATTGGCTGATTCCATCAGCCAATCAGAAAATTCCTATCTTAATTCCGATTGGCTGATAGAATCCTATCAGCCAATCGGAATTCGAGGGACGCCATCTTGGATGACGTCCCTTAAAGGAACCGTCATTAGTCGGGAGACAACGGAAGAAGAGGATGGATCCGCGTCGCCTGCTTCAAGATGGACCCGCTCCGCACCGGATGGAAGAAGATCGAAGATGCCGCTTGGAGAAGATGTTTGCCGGTCCGGATGTCCTCTTCTTGCCGGATAGGAGGAAGACTTTGGAGCCTCTTCTGGACCTCTTCAGCACCGGATGATGGATCGCCAACCCCCGCTTGGGTTGGATGAAGATGTTGGAGCCAGGACGGATCGGTGATACCTGGATGGTGAAGACAAGGTAGGAAGATCTTCAGGGGCTTAGTGTTAGGTTTATTTAAGGGGGGTTTGGGTTAGATTAGGGGTATGTGGGTGGTGGGTTGTAATGTTGGGGGGGGGTATTGTATTTATTCTTTTACAGGCAAAAGAGCTGAAATTCTTGGGGCATGCCCCGCAAAGGGCCCTGTTCAGGGCTGGTAAGGTAAAAGAGCTTGTAACTTTTTTAATTTAGAATAGGGTAGGGAATTTTTTATTTTGGGGGGCTTTGTTATTTTATTAGGGGGCTTAGAGTAGGTGTAATTAGTTTAAAATTGTTGTAATATTTTTCTTATGTTTGTAAATATTTTTTATTTTTTGTAACTTAGTTCTTTTTTATTTTTTGTACTTTAGCTAGTTTATTTAATTGTATTTATTTGTAGGAATTGTGTTTAATTAATTTATTGATAGTGTAGTGTTAGGTTAATTGTAGGTAATTGTAGGTAGTTTATTTAATTATTTTATTGATAGGGTAGTGTTAGGTTTAATTATATCTTAGGTTAGGATTTATTTTACAGGTAAATTTGTTATTATTTTAACTAGGTAACTATTAAATAGTTCTTAACTATTTAATAGCTATTGTACCTGGTTAAAATAATTACAAAGTTGCCTGTAAAATAAATATTAATCCTAAAATAGCTATAATATAATTATAATTTATATTGTAGCTATATTAGGATTTATTTTACAGGTAAGTATTTAGCTTTAAATAGGAATCATTTATTTAATAAGAGTTAATTTATTTCGTTAGATGTAAATTATATTTAATTTAGGGGGGTGTTAGTGTTAGGGTTAGACTTAGCTTTAGGGGTTAATACATTTATTAGAATAGCGGTGAGCTCCGCTCGGCAGCTTAGGGGTTAATAATTGAAGGTAGATGTCGGCGATGTTAGGGAGGGCAGATTAGGGGGTTAATACTATTTATTATAGGGTTAGTGAGGCGGGTTAGGGGTTAATAACTTTATTATAGTAGCGCTCAGGTCCGCTCGGCAGATTAGGGGTTAATAAGTGTAGGCAGGTGTCGGCGACGTTGAGGGGGGCAGATTAGGGGTTAATAAATATAATATAGGGGTCGGCGGTGTTAGGGGTAGCAGCTTAGGGGTACATAGGGATAACGTAGGTGGCGGCGCTTTGCGGTCGGAAGATTAGGGGTTAATTATTTTAAGTAGCTGGCGGCGACGTTGTGGGGGGCAGGTTAGGGGTTAATAAATGTAATACAGGGGTCGGCGGGGTTAGGGGCAGCAGATTAGGGGTACATAAGTATAACGTAGGTGGCGGTCGGCAGATTAGGGGTTAAAAATTTTAATCGAGTGGCGGCGATGTGGGGGGACCTCGGTTTAGGGGTACATAGGTAGTTTATGGGTGTTAGTGTACTTTAGGGTACAGTAGTTAAGAGCTTTATGAACCGGCGTTAGCCAGAAAGCTCTTAACTCCTGCTATTTTCAGGCGGCTGGAGTTTTGTCGTTAGAGCTCTAACGCTCACTTCAGAAACGACTCTAAATACCGGCGTTAGAAAGATCCCATTGAAAACATAGGATACGCAAATGGCGTAGGGGGATCTGCGGTATTCAAAAGTCGCAGCTGAAAAGTGAGCGTTAGACCCTTTAATCACTGACTCCAAATACCAGCGGGCGGCCAAAACCAGCGTTAGGAGCCTCTAACGCTGGTTTTGACGGCTACCGCCGAACTCCAAATCTAGGCCTTAAGACAGCCAAATGTTAAATTGAAATGTCCAAAACTTACAAAGAGATTCAAAGCTCAATTTTGTTCATGGTTTAAGGCCAAACAAATGTCTAATGAAGGTCATAGACACAAACAGTTTGTATGTAAACACATTTAACCTGTAACTGAGAAGGACTAATAGTCTTCTACTGTATGGTAACAAACCCTCAAGGTTAATTTCAAATTAGCACAACATTTTAGAGACCTTACAATGAGAACAAAGTTTAAATTGTTTTTTTTTCCTATGAAGCAGAGCCCATTTGTCAACTTTTTTGTTTGTTTGTGTTTTTAAGGAATAGTATCATGAGTAGTACTATTTTTTATCCCAATACCAAAGGCTGATTCTAGTATAATGGTGCACTATTTAATGCTCGCTTGCTAACTCCGCTAGAACTAAGTTTTTTGCATGCGTGTGGTAGCACTCGTATTACAAGTTAAAGGTAAAAAGTTTTTGCTTGTGCACAAACCTGATCACATATTCTCAAGTGCACTTACCCGACATTAAAATTTTAATATTTCACATTCCAATGTTCTTCCCATACCAGAATATCTTCTATTTATTCATAAATACATATTTCTACATATCTCTGATCGTATTTTGGTACAATATAAATCTATACCTATATATAGATATATATATATATATATATATATATATATATATATATATATATATATATATATATATATACTGTATATATATATATATATATATATATATATATAGATGATTATACCATAGATATATACAGATATATAGGAGAACATATTCTGCTATGTGATGAATATTGGAATGTGAAACACCTGAGACCTTATATTTTTGAGCCCTTTAACTTTTTTGTGCAATAAGTTTTATTATGAGTGTAACTGTACTTTTAAATGTATGTTTGATGTGTTTTGTGAAACTTTTTTTTTTCGAGAAACAGTTAACCAGAGCTCTGAGGTCATGATATCCCGACGAGCGTTAACTTCAATTGCGCTCAAGCGATTGCATTTGATTTCAACTTGTACATCTGACGCACGCAAATAGCTATAATAAACCTAATATCGCTTGCACGTAACTGTTAGTGCTGCACTAGAATTCTGGCCCTAAATCATTATACAATCATTATATTTAATATCATGTGAAACATTTATAAAAACTTGCTGTTTGGAATTGTTCTTACTCATAAAACACAATCGCTCACAATCACAGAACATTATAATGTATTTTTCTGTAACCGTGTAATTTTCCTTGTCTAAAACACATTTTGCTTTATCAATACATTCATTTATTTATATATATATATTTTTTAAACCTCATACATTTTAAAGGGATGTTAAAATATGTTTTAATATCTGCACTGTATCTCTTAACAATGAAGAAATGCACTGGAAAAGATCGGCATATAAATGAACTGTTTTAAAAACATTAAAAACTGTAGTTTTGTTGTTCAGGGACATACCCCTTGAAATGTCTCTTGAGTATTGTTTATCTTACTGTCTTTGTTGTGTCCACTTAGGGACAAATATAAATGAGCTTCTGCACTGATCAAACTATCAGTATGTGGAATGTTACAGGATTAGGGTACTGAATCATGCAAAATACACTTTAGGATTTCTAGAGACAGTGGAATAATCAGATTTATGAGTTAAATTGCAAGAAAAGTCAAAAGACCATTCAATACAGTAGAATTGTGTAATCAACAAATGCATAATAAAAAAGACAAATACTTAGGGAAAGATTTATTAAATGTCGAGCGGACATGATTCACTGTAGCAAATCATGTCCACTCAACATCGCTAAATGAGGACAGGATACGCTGTCCGCATTTATCATTGCTCAAGCACTACTAATCTAACCCTAAGTGCATTTCATAAGCATAGTATTGAGGTTAATCCTTGCCTCCTTCTAAATATCTTGTTCACGCAATAAATTAGCTCTCCACTTGTAATTTGGCACTTTATGAGGAATTAAAACTTGAGTTTATTGTCCCTTTAAGTAGGTATGTTGTTTTATGTTTGATAATTGTGTTTTACAGTGATACACCTGTCATAGTTATGGTTTCCTGCCATTCTGACAAAGCAGTTTCTTTGAAATGAAAGCCTATGTCACTTGTGGTAAGATACTGTCTCCTAGCAACCAGCCTAGTGTCTAGCAAGAGGGCGGCTCTGAAAGGGCAATCAGGAAGAATTTAAAGTGTTACTGCTCACGCACAGCAGACTTTCCAGTAGCACGAGGAAAGACAGTCCATGCAAAAATTTGAATAGCACAGGATCAAGGTGAGACAATAAAACTATTTGGTTGCTAGATATTTACAAAAAAATGTTTACAGAACAAAAAGAAAAAATAATGGCCCAAGTGGATGGTCATTCAGTTTCTTTATTTCAGTTTTGTTACATAGTTTGATGCTTGATCATTTTTAGTCTGTGATTTTTTTTAAGAATAAATAGTAAATAGTTTACTAAAAGGCATTACTGGCTATGCTTATAACAGGTGCAATTTTTTCAAAACAAAAAATTTAATAAGGCAATTTAAAATGTTATCCAACCTAAAGACGTTTTGTTAATCTTGTAGGAACTCACTTAAAACAAACTACCTTTCATATGTAATACAAATTCACTGTATAGTGTAGTCAATAATTTAACCAAATTTTAATTGGATGACAAAAACCTCCCAATTGAATACATTGGCATTTGTCTGTTGTGTTAAGTAATCTTCATTTATTTTAACGTTATTATTTTATAGTTTAGGATTTTTTTACTTAAAAATATGCAATAAGTGATGCAATAAGAAATGAGCTTGGATGTGCTTTTTACGCATTGGCTTCTTGAAAGGCTGCATGTTGATGAAGAATTAGAGAGATTTGGTTATCAGTTACAACCAGTAACATTTCAATAACCTTAGTAATGAAAGAGAGGATGCCACTCCTTGAAGTGTGCTTCCACAATCCAGAGAGAGATACAGTTCTATCCACTTCTACTATAAAATGATCTTGTCTGTTGGTCTTGTCAGCAAGTCTCTGTTACTGTATAAGTTGTTGCGTTGCTTCTATACAACCTTGGCTTTTATAATATTGAGATTGTGAAATTGTGTTTTACTTAGATATATTAATATTAAAGGGATAGGAAAATCAAAATTAAATTTGCATGATTCCGATAAAGCATGTAATTTTAAGAAACGTTTTAATTCACTTTTATTTTCAAATGTGGTTTGTTCACTTGGTATCCCTTGTTGAAAATCAATACACACATATCCTACACTAGTGGGAGCTAGCTGCTGATTGGTGCTGCAAAACTTTGTCTCTTGTGATTGGCTAACTAAGACGTGTTCAGCTAGCTGCCAGTAGTGCAATGCTGTTCCTTCAGCAAAGGATAGCAAGAGAATGAAGCAAATGTGATAATAGAAGTAAAATGGAAAGTTGTTTAAAATTGTATCCAAATCATGAAAGAAAATGTTGGGGTTTTCTGTCCCTTTAATATTATTACTAATATTGTGATTTATTGCACTGTAGTAAATATGTTCTTTATTAATATAAATCTATATATATATATATATATATAAAGATACAGATATATTATATTATTGATATAGAACATGTTTGCTACAGTACGATCGCAATACTATGAGGGATATTTATCAAGCCGTCAACCGCAAATACGCTGGAATTCCGCAGCCTAATTGTGGAGAGTCTGATTCCCCTTATTTATCAAACCCTACAGACCGGCAAAAGTAGAAATTTGTGGCGTAACATACGATCCGCCGGTCTCAGTCCGACACAGATCGATGCTTACGTCATTACAGATGTTCCGAATGCAAATTCGGCACTATCTGACTACTTTTGCTAGTTAACAAATACCTACCAGGTACGCTCACCACTATTCCAGCCCAGCGTACCTGCTTTTCAATCCGCCGCCCTGGAGGCAGCGGATGCCATAGGAATCAATGGGAATCAGAAAGCAGGGAAAGCTCATGTTCGCTGCAGCCCGCTATCCCATTGATTCCTATGGGAGAATAAAAGTTATGCTTACACCTAACACCCTAACATGTACCCCGAGTCTAAACACCCCTAATATGCCGCCCCCTACAATGCTGCCACCTACATTATACTTATTAACCCCTAATCTGCCGCCCCCTACACCGCCGCCACTTACATAAAGTTCTTAACCCCTCTTCCGCCGCTCCCGGACCCCGCCGCTCCCGGACCCCGCCGCCACCTACATTATAGTTTTTAACCCCTAATATGCCGCCCCCTACACCGCCGCCACCTACATAAAGTTATTAACCCCTATTCCGCCGCTCCCGGACCCCGCCGCCACCTACATAAAGTTATTAACCCCTATCCCGCCTCTCCCGGAGCGCACTGCAACTAAATAAATGTATTAATCCCTAAACCCCTCGCCTCCCACATCACTAGCACTTACTAAACCTATTAACCCTAAACCGCCAGCCCCCCACATCGCCATAAACTAAATTAAACTATTAACCCCTAAACCTAACAACCCGCTAACTTTATATTAAATATTAACTCATCCCTATCTTATAATAAATTTAAACTTACCTTTAGATTTAAATTAAACTATATTAAACGTTTAATTAACCTACCCTAACTATTATACTAAAATTACATTAAACTATATTAAACTAATAATTAATCTACCCTAACTGTTATACTAAAATTACATTAAACTATATTAAACTAATAATTAATCTACCCTAACTGTTATACTAAAATTACATTAAACTATATTAAACTATTAATTAATTAATCTATCCTAACTATTATACTAAAATTACATTAAACTACAAATTAAATTAACTATATTATATATTTAAACACCTAACCCTACTCAAATAATTTAAATCTACAATTACAAATTACTAAGTTACAAAAAATAACAAACACTAAGTTAAAAAATAAATAAACACTAAGTTACACAAAATAAAAAATAAATTATCAAATATTTAATCTAATTACACCTAATCTAAGAGCCCTATGAAAATAAAAAAGCCCCCCCAAAATAAAAAAAAAAACCTAACCTACAGTAAACTACCAATGGCGCTTAAAAGGGCCTTTTGTGGGACATTGCCCCAAAGAAATCATCTTTTACCTGTAAATAAAAAATTCAAATACCCCCCAGCAGTAAAACCCACCACCCACACAACCAACCCCCCCAAATAAAAACCTAACTAAAAAAACCTAAGCTCCCCATTGCTCTGAAAATGGCATTTGGATGGGCATTGCCCTTAAAAGGGCATTTAGCACTATTGCTGCCCAAACCCTAATCTAAAACTAAAACCCACCCAATAAACCCTTAAAAAAACCTAACACTAACCCCTGAAGATCCACTTACAGTTTTGAAGAGCCGACATCCATCCTAAACGAAGCCGGGAGAAGTTCTCATCGAAGCCAGCAGAAGTCTTCATCCAAGCGGCCGAAGTCTTTATCCAAGCCCGCAGAAGTCTTTACCCAGATGGCAGCTTCTATCTTCATCCTTCGGGCGCGGAGCGGCTCCATCTTCAAGACATCCGACACGGAGCATCCTCTTCTTACCACGTCTTCTTCGGAATGAAGGTTCCTTTAAATTATGTCATGCAAGATGGCGTCCCTTAGATTCCGATTGGCTGATAGAATTCTATCAGCCAATCGGAATTAAGGTTGAAAAAATCCTATTGGCTGTTGCAATCAGCCAATAGGATTGAGCTTTCATCCTACTGGCTGATCCAATCAGCCAATAGGATTGAGCCCGCATTCTATTGGCTGATTGGAATAGCCAATAGAATGCAAGCTCAATCCTATTGACAACCAATAGGATTTTTTCAACCTTAATTCTGATTGGCTGATAGAATTCTATCAGCCAATCGGAATCTAAGGGACGCCATCTTGGATGACGTCATTTAAAGGAACCTTCATTCTGAAAAAGACGTCGTGAGAAGAGGATGCTCCGCGTTGGATGTCTTGAAGATGGAGCCGCTCTGCACCAGATGGATGAAGATAGAAGATGCCGTCTGGGTGAAGACTTCTGCGGACTTGGATGAAGACTTCGGCCGCTTGGATGAAGACTTCTGCCGGCTTCGATGAGGACTTCTCCCGGCTTTCATTGAGGATGGATGTCGGCTCTTCAAAACTGTAAGTGGATCTTCGGGGGTTAGTGTTAGGTTTTTTAAGGGTTTATTAGGTGGGTTTTAGTTTTAGATTAGGGTTTGGGCAGCAATAGAGCTAAATGCCCTTTTAAGGGCAATGTCCATCCAAATGCCCTTTTCAGGGCATTGGGGAGCTTAGGTTTTTTTGTTAGGTTTTTATTTGGGGGGGTTGGTTGTGTGGGTGGTGGGTTTTACTGTTGGGTGGTATTTGTATTTTTTATTTACAGGTAAAAGAGCTGATTTCTTTGGGGCAATGCCCCGCAAAAGGCCCTTTTAAGGGCTATTGGTAGTTTATTGCAGGTTAGGGTTTTTTTTTTTAATTTTGGGGGGGCTTTTTTATTTTCATAGGGCTCTTAGATTAGGTTTAATTAGTTTAAATGTTTGATAATTTATTTTTATTTTGTGTAATTTAGTGTTTATTTTTTTTGTATCTTAGTGTTTGTTATTTTTTTTAACTTAGTTGTTAGTTTTTTGTAACTTTGTAATTTGTAATTGTAGATTTAAATTATTTGAGTAGGGTTTGGTGTTTAAATATATAATATAGTTAATTTAATTTGTAGTTTAATGTAATTTTAGTATAATAGCTAGGGCAGATTAATTAATCGTTTGATATAGTTTAATGTAATTTTAGTATAACAGTTAGGCTAGATTAATTATTAGTTAAATGTAATTTTAGTATAACAGTTAGGGTAGATTAATTATTAGTTTAATATAGTTTAAAGTGTCAGTAAACCTAAAAAATAATGTTATATAATTCTGCACCTAGTGCATAATTATATAACATTATTTAAGTGCTATAGTTATAAAAGCCTTTTTTCCCTTTTAATATTTTAAAAATATGGCGCTTTTACAGACCCGCTCTCTGCTCTCTGCTGAGCGGGTCTGTTTTTTTTAGTCAGCGCATCGGGCCAACTGTATAGTCACAGCCCGGCCCGACCGCGCCATAACTTTAAGTGAAGCTCGCTCCTGCTGTCAGACAGAGCAGGAGCGAGCTGCACTTAAAGGGACACTGTACCCAAAATTTTTCTTTTGTGATTCAGATAGAGCGTAACATTTTAAGCAACTTTCTAATTTATGCTTATTATCAAATGTTCTTTATTCTCTTGGTATCTTTATTTGAAATGCAAGAATGTAAGTTTAGATGCCGGCCCATTTTTGGTGATCAACCTAGGTTGTCCTTGCTGATTGGTGGATAAATTCATCCACCAATCAAAAACTGCTGTCCAGAGTTCTGAACCAAGAAAAAAGCTTAGATGCCTTCTTTTTAATATAAAGATAGCAAGAGAAAGAAGAAATATTGATAATAGGAGTAAATTAGAAAGTTGCTTAAAATTGAATGCTCTATCTGAATCACGAAAGAAAAATTTTGGGTTCAGTGTCCCTTTAAGTCTTATGGCGCGGTCGGGCCGGCCTGTGACTATACAGCTGGCCCGATGCGCTGAGTACAAAAAACAGACCCGCTCAGCAGAGAGCAGAGAGCGGGTCTGTAAAAGCGCCATATTTTTAAAATATTAAAAGGGAAAAAAGGCTTTTATAACTATAGCACTTAAATAATGTTATATAATTCTGCACTATGTGCAGAATTATATAACATTATTTTTTAGGTTTACTGTCCCCTTAATGTAATTTTAGTATAATAGTTAGGCTAGATTAATTTTTAGTTTAATATAGTTTAATGCAATTTTAGTATAACAGTTAGGGTAGGTTAATTAATAGTTTAATATAGTTTAATTTAAATCTAAAGGTAAGTTTAAATTTATTATAAGATAGGGATGAGTTAATATTTAATATAAAGTTAGCTGGTTGTTAGGTTTAGGGGTTAATAGTTTAATTTAGTTTATGGCAATGTGGGGGGCTAGCGGGGGGGGCTAGCGGTTTACGGGTTAATAGGTTTAGTAAGTGCTAGTGATGTGGGAGGCCAGGGGTTTAGGGTTTAATAACTTTATTTAGTTGCGGTGGGCTCTGGGAGCAGTGGGATAGGGGTTAATAACATAATGTAGGTGGCTGCGGTGTAGGGGACGGCAGATTAGGGGTTAATAACATAATGTAGGTGGCGGCGGGGTCCAGGAGCGGCGGGATAGGGGTTAATAACTTTATTAGAGTTGCGTTGGGCTCCGGGAGCAGCAGGATAGGGGTTAATAACTTTATTTAGTTGCGGCGAGGTCCGGGAGCGGCGGGATAGGGGTTAAACACTTTAGTATAGTGGCAGTGTTTAGTGACAGGGTACAAATTAAGCTGTGAAAAAGCCGAATAGCAGCGAGATCGATGACTGTTAGTTAACAACAGTCTGCTGCTCATCGCCCCGTAATTGGTGCACAGCTTTTTGACAGCTTTTTATATAAATATGGAGTGCGTATTCAGGTCCGCGGCCGCGATGTTAGGCGATGCTAGGCGAGCGTATTGGTGCCGTTGAATGCAAGTTAGTTGACGGCTTGATAAGTAGTCCTCTGTAAGTAAAACACTATTGCTCAATCCTGATCTCAATATTATGAAATACAAATATTGCGAACACACAATCACATTCTCAATTTTACAGAAATATGAACATTGTTATCGCGTTTGGAAATATGAATATTGCTAATAAGTAAAATTACATGCCTAAGTACACAATAGAAGATTTGTACAATCACACTTACAGTTTACATACATATTCATTATACTATATAATTCACAGCTCCCATAAGTTTAATAGGATGTTTTTTTTTTCTTTATTAACAAAGTAGATCCCAGACATGACGAATATATAGGCGTTCCGTGGGAGTTTCAAGGGCGTTCCATGGAAATAATCTGTAGTTTATTTGGGAAACATTGTCATGGGATTCTAATATTCAAAACACTGTCCTCTATCTTAGCTATACCTTTTCAGCCATATCCGTCTTGCCTGCTTTTCAGTGGCGATATTTCCCAGTGTGACAAATCTAGTGAATGTACAGTAAAACTAAATATACATAATTTAAAGTGTTATTACACAGAAAACATGTTTTGCTCAGTGGCGATGTCTTTTGCTGAATTTGCAATCCCTATGAGGGACACATCGCCACTTGTCAGCACAACGAGGTTCGGCCCACGTTTTTTACAATATATCTCCAGACCGATGGACTGCGAGCCTGGTGAACCCAAACAGGCAATTTCTCTTCGGTCTGGCAATGTTTTGAATATCGGGGCCTAAGTATTGGTCTATTTGACGACATGAGTTTCTCAGTGCACCCCATAGAAGTCTATTATATAAGGGAGTTAGTGCACACACATCCTACCTGACATCTAGGTATTAGAGTGCCTTAGACTGTAGGACTGGCAATAACACATTTCTTTAAACTTGTAATATGAGTGCAAAATTAAAAGCGCTTTTCATTTAACTTGATCAATGTTAGCGCACAAAAAAGCTAATATTTTTTTGCTTCACTTTTAATCTTGGCCTTAAAGCCCTTTATTACCCATTCCCCAGTTTTGCATAACCAACACGCTTATATTAATATAATATACCTTGTATCTAAGCCTCTGCAGCCTGCCCCCTTATCTCAGTGCTTTTGACTTACATGCAGTTTAGCCAATTACTGCAAACTCCTAAATGACTCCATTGGAGTGAGCACAATGTTACCTATATGACACACATGAACTAGTACTGTCTAACTGTGAAAAACTTTCAAAATGCTCTGAGCTAGGAGGCGGTTTTCAATGGTTTAGAAATCAGTTTGAGCCTACCTAAGCTTAGCTTTTCAAAAATACCATCAAGGGAACAAAGCAAATTTGATGATAAAAGTAAATTGGAAAGTTGTTTAAAATTGCACGCCCTATCTGAATCATGAAAGTTTTTTTTGGACTTGACTGTCCCTTTAAATGGGCTTGTTCTTGAAAACAATGGGTTGAGGTTATTAAACAAAAATGACTATTTCATAAAAAAAATCTGAAAATAATAATGTCCCATAATGTAATACTATGCAGCTAGTGTTGTAAGCCATTGTGTACACATTAAGGGAAAGCACTTTTATTGTACAGTGTCTTTAAAGTAGTGGCTGCTGTGTTTTGAGGTCTGCTCTTAAAGGGACAGCACACCGTAATATTGTTTTCCAATGAATGTATTTTCAATGACTTGTTATACCAGCTGCAGAATATAAAATGTTTGAGAATTTGCATTTTCAGGTTTAATAATGTATATGAAGTAGCTGGTTTTGTGCTTTTAAACCACAGCCTATTACAATGGGTTGAGCTTCCAGCTAATATCAGATCTCATTGTGTTATCACTTTTATTCACACAGACTTGCTTCCTTATCTTATATCTGTTTGTAAAGTGAAACTCAATACTTAGAAAGAACAATGGAAAATTAACATTGTATTACCTAAACTATCCTGCAACCCACTGTGAGTTTAATTTATTTTACTGGTTGTGTTTACATAGTCTGTCAATAGCATATACTCCAGTATCAAAACTTTTAGTATAGGTTGTAATACCACAAGCTAAATCAGCTATTTCATATGCTGAAATAGGGGTAAAGGAGCTACTTGTAATCAATTTAATAGACTACAGCAGGTACAATGGATCATTGGGAACAATTTAAAGGGTAGAAACATTTTGTGTGAACTGTCCCTTTAAGTATGATGTGGCCACCTGTCTGACAGAGGCTTCAGGGCCTTGCAGCTTGGTCTAAGTCACAATATGTGTTTAGGGCTAACAAGAACTGCTGGCCTATGAGGCCTAATCTTTGGTTTGTTTTGGCCATATGGCTGACAGTGCCTGCAGAACCACAGTGTCTGATATAAGATCTTATGTGAGTATATAACCTATGTAGTGCAGGATCATGGGGTTTTATCTGAAGTATGGTGTTAGATGTGATGTCTGTGTGCATGTGGTTAAAAAACAGCATGGCAACTGGCATAGTTGCCAAATGTCCAGTTTTTCCAGAGACAGTCCAGTTTTTTTGGCTTCCTGTCCCTGCCTTTTAAAGGGACACTCAAGTCAAAATAAACTTTTATGATTCAGATAGAGCAGCAGCTTTAAGATACTCTCCAATTTACTTCCATTATCACATTTTGCAGTCTTTTTATATTCACACTTTCTGGGGAACAAGATCCTACTGAGCATGTGCACAAGCTCACAGGGTATACGCATACTAGTCTGTGATTGGCTTGTGTCTGTCACATTATACAGGGGGCCGACAAATGTTAGAGAAAAAAATGTCAAAAAAAAAATCTATTGCTTTTTTGAAATTCAGAGTAGGTGTTAAGTAATTGTCTTTTTATTATGCACATTTTAATTATGCAATTCTACTGCATTGAGTGGTCCTTTAAATCTGTCCCTTTTCTATTTATTCTGTATTTAGTTAAAGGGACACTGTACCCAAAAATGTAATTTTGTGATTCAGATTGACCATGAAATTTCAAGCAAATTTCGAATTTACTCCTATTATCAAATTATCTTCATTCTCTTGGTATCTTTATTTGAAATGCAAGAATGTAAGTTTAGATGCCGGCCCATTTTTGGTGAACAACCTGGGTTGTCCTTGCTGATTGGTGGATAAATTCATCCACCAATAAAAAAGTGCTGTCCAGAGTACTGAAACCAAAAAAAAAGCTTAGATGCCTTATTTTTAAAAAAAATCATAGCAAGAGAACGAGGAAAAATTGATAATAGGAGTAAATTAGAAAGTTGCTTAAAATTGCATGCTCTTGGAGGTTCCGGTGGAGGTGGAGCTACACAGGTGCTGCTGAGCAGGTGTGCTGCACAGGTGCTGCACAGGTGTGGCTCAGGATTCAGCTCCAGTCCCATACACAGTGGCGGTGGTTTGTTCGCGCCCTACCCCAAGTCTTGGGGTAACAGTCTCGGATAGTCAAGGATTAACTGATCCGGAACCTTCTCCAGTGGTCTGTCATCCCACTGATGGTTGTCAGTTTTTAATTACCTGGACCCTCAACTTTTCCTGCTTTCTTGGTAGTAGCCATACGCTCTCTTACCTTATAGTGGAACATACTACCTTGCCTCTCCCTTGTTACCCCTGCTGATACTTTGGCTGTATGATTAAACAATCTCTCTCCCCCCTGCGTGCCAGCTGACCCCGCCGGACAAAATCTGCAATTCTCTTATTTCAACTTAAGCCTACCCGCTGCCCTGTGTGGGCTCAGCTGCTGAGTCGTACCCCGGCTCCTTTTTTGGTTCTCCTCCCTCCCTCCCTCCCCCACCGGTGCTGCGTGGGAGGGAGCTGGGTCCGGTGTAGGAGCTTTCTGTCTGGCTGGCTGCGGTGTTGGTCCGGTGCTGCTTTTCCCCTCCCACCGGTGCTGCGTGAGGGGAATTAGCTTTGATTACCTCCTGGAAGGACGAACAGGAAGCGGAGGAGCTGACTTCACTCTGGGACAAGCTTTTGTTGGAGACAGTACCTAACAACGGAGATGCGGACGGCTGGCATGCACATAGGGGGTGAGTTTTCTATGGTGATAATATATACCTGACTTACTTGCTGGCTGAATCATCTGATATAATCTTCCAGAGGGGACAAGCTGTGTAACCTGGAGAGAGCTAGGGATATCCTGAAAGGAAAGGATACTAAATAAGACTCTTTAAAAACTTACTGGGATCAAGTGCGGTCACTGACTGAGATTGTTAAAAGGATAATTTTTTTTACTTTCCTAAGATATCAAGGCCATACAGAAAATATGGACTGATTTAAGACTATTCAAGAGAGGATAAGAAAATAGTTGTCTTTTGCGAAGTTACAAAAAGTGAACATTTTTCACATGGCTAAAATGTGTAGTAATTCAACATATAGATGCAGCTAATTATTGATTCTTGATTGTAGCCTTTTTGTTCTTTTTTACTTTTTCTTTTTTTTCTTCCTTCTTTCTCTTTTTTTCTCTCCTCTATTTTTTTTTTTTTTTCTGAGGTTCCTGCTCCTTTCTTTTTTTTCAACATATATCACTGTGTCTTAACACTCAGATTATGGCATGAACACACTTTCTGCAAGCATTAGTTTTATTTAAATCTCAAGGTTTATAAAAGCAGTAAGAACAGTTTTTATAATATTGGCCTACGTTGGTAGCATAGCCCAGCAGAGATTTCTATAAAGAGTATAATAACCAACCCTTTTTTTTCAATTAAGTCTAGGACGTATATATAAACGGTTCCTGATTATAGGGTTTGAGATCCTTTTTTTGGAGGAGAGGGGAAAAGAGGAGAGGGAGAGGGATAAAGGGGCTCCTTACCCTTACAGCTATGCTATATATTTTAAAAACTAATTTACTGTGAATTTATATGTATAGCTGTCCTTTAGGTCTTTTTAGACCCTCCTGGTCCTACCTAATTTAACAGCCTAACAGACATTCTGTATTAGTGCCTGTGTAGGAAAGACAGGCTAAGAAAACTCCCTACTCTGTTAATTATATGCTGTGGGCTGCTCCTGTATGTTCTTATCCTTAACAACTAACAACTAATTTGACCTATTTAAACTCATGAATTATTAGCTTGTTCTATAAATAAGGTTGCTGATATTTTCTCAATTTATCCAATCTATCCATTTCTCTGGTATTGAATCCTAAGTTTTGTACTGTATCTATATATCTACATCTCAGAATTTAACTTTCTAAGTAGAAATTGCTGCTCTATATATGTCCTGGATGTTGAACTGAAACGATGTGTTCTGGGCTGTTGATTGATTTAAAGATATTGGCTGATTATCTGTTTATGCTTTATAAGAATTAATATCTGTGTTAAGTTTTGGCAAAACTGTTTTGATTTAGATAGTGGGTGTAGCAAGATAAAAAGGGGCTTAGGAGGAAGACATATAAAGGCAGAGAAACAGTTTATAAGACTATGACTTAAACAGTTAAAAAAAGCTGAAATAATTTCTGGGATTTGTTTGCATTAGCCTTTCTTTCTAGAGATTACCCCGTGAACAAGGGTATATCCCTCGCTATCTCTAGACAGCACTAGAGCTTTATTTAAAGTAGAGTAACTAGATTACTTTTACTGGCCCTATTGGCAATATCTTGCTGTGACCCTACTACTACTATTAGACCTGGTGGATCTGATGATATGTCTTTTACATATCTTTTCTCTGGTACTCGCATCCGTGGCCGGACCTCACTGCACAATTAACTAAGTATCACTAGCTTGTTCACTTTCCCCCTCCCCTCCCCCCTTTTCTCCCCTTTTTTTTTTTTTTTTTTTTTTTTTTTTTTTTCTTCTCTCTCTCCGCCTCCCCACTCTTGGTCGTCACCTTCACACACCTATCCCCACATGTCAGCTTGGTAGCGTCTCTCGCTCTCAACTTAAACCCACAAACACCTCTGGTTTTTCACTAACTTTCACAAATTTTTGGCTCAACTTCTTTTTTCTTTTTCCTTTTTTTTTTTTTTTCCCCTTTTTCACAATTCTCTATTATTGGCACATGGATAAATTTTTTCACGTTTCACCTAGAATCCCTTCTCCGGCCATGGCAGCGAGGCAGAGAGATAGGAAAATGAAAGGTAATCAAGAGACAAACATGGACACGCAGTCAGTTCCACTAGTGGCGCAAGAACCTATTAATATGCAAAACCTTGTTGCTAATATATCTGAAGCACTCTCTCCCAAGTTTGAAGCTCTAAGAGCTGAAATTAAACAAGACTTCCTTTCTTTAACACAGGAAGTTCGCCAATTTTCCAATAGACTGCAGGAAGCCGAGCAAAGAGTCTCGGACCTGGAAGATCTAACAATAACGCATAGTTCCAATTTAGAATCTGTGAATACCAATTTACAAAAAATACAGAATAGGCTAGAAGATCTAGAGAATCGCTCTAGGAGAAACAATATAAGAATCATAGGACTCCCAGAAGAACAGCAATATGACAATCTTGTTGACTTTGTATCAGAAACTTTGCCTAAAATTCTAAAATTGCCACCCACTTCATATCCTATTCCAGTGGAGAGAGCGCACAGATTAGGCTCATTCCATGTAGGGAACAAAGCCAGAACTAAACCTAGACCTATTATAGCTAAATTGCTAAATTTCCAAGACAAACTTACCTTACTTCAGCACTATCGTAAACAACAGTCAGTTAAAGTCGGAGGTATCACAATCCTCTTGTTTCAGGACTTTTCTGCTGACACTGCTGCAAAAAGAAGGGAGCTCGCTCCCATCTGCACTAGGTTTATACAGAAAGGATTCCAGGCAACTATAATATTTCCATATAAACTGAAGGTTAAAGTTAATGAAGTTTTTCATTTTTTTGAGGAGGCTCACTTAGCTGAAAGCTTCTACAAAACACTGAATTCCCCGGTCAGATGATATTAGGTTTAAAACATGAAGGTCTCAGATAAAATACAATATGTTGAAATTCTTCTTTTTTTTTGCTCTCCACGTTAGGGGAGAGGGATGGCTGCTCAGATATGAGCCGCAGTTCTTAGATCCCTCCGGTGCGGAGAGGGCATATACTCATTTTGTATCAAAGGAAATGAAGAGGAATCTCTTATTTTTGCCTCTTAAAACTAAGGACCCCCTCCCCCCCCCCCCTTTTTTTTTTTTTTTTTTTTTTTTTTTATTGTTCTTCCCTCTGCCCCATATTCTCGGAAACATAAATGAGTACAGGCAGTGATAAATGCAAAATTGTGTCATGGAATGTGGGTGGTATATCTACCCCAATTAAGAGGAAGGCAATTCTTACCCAGCTTCGGAAAATCCGGACTGACATAGGTTTCATTCAAGAAACTCATTTATCTGCGGAAGAATCTTTGAAGCTTAGGTCAGCCTGGGTGAAGGAAATATATTTTGCACCTAGTGTTAAGAGGAAGAGAGGAGTAGCAGTATTAATTGGGAAAAAAATTGATTCAGAAGTAATACATTTTGAGGCTGACCCAGGGGGGAGATATGTTATGCTGAAAATAAAGATCTCTCAGAGGATGTACACACTGTGCAATACATATGGCCCTAATATACTCGACCCAGATTATTGGACCACTCTTCAATCTAAGCTTTTAGCTTACACGGAAGGGTGCCTGATTATGGGTGGAGATTTCAACATGGCACCACAAAGCCCAATTGACAGATTAAGGCGAGATGTTAAACAACTGAAACAAAAAAAGGATAATTTAGAATCTAAGCTACTTAAAAAAATTATGCAAAATTTATCCTTGCGAGATGTTTGGAGACATCAAAATCCCTCTAGCCAGAGCTTTACTTGCCTTTCGAAGGCGCATAAGACTCTTTCTAGAATTGATTTGTTTTTAATTGATGAACGTATGTTAATGAATGGGGTAAGATCAGACATTCTGTCAATTCTCCTCTCAGATCATGCACCAATTGTTTTGGAGTTCCAGTTTTCTCGCCCACGCCCCGCTCTATCGCGCTTCTTTTTTCCTTATTATTTAATGGCAGAGTTAAAATTTAAGAATTGGCTCGTAAATAAGTACAAGGAGTATGTACATTTTAACAAGGAATTTCTGAGTCAGCCTGAATTGTTTTGGGATACTGCGAAGGCAGTAATGAGAGGGGAAATATTGTCATATAGTATTGCCTTACAAAAGAAAATTAGACGCAGAGAAAGAGAATCATGCCAATGTCTGACCAATGCTTATAACCAATATCTTCTTGATAAAACTCCATTAAACTGGACGAGATATGTTAAAGCAAAAAATGAAAGGGATACTTTTATATTGTCACAAGAAACACAAAGAGAATTAAGAATGGAAGCCAAGCTATATAGATTTGGGAATAAGTCGGGTAAGATGTTAGCCAAATTAATTAAAAATGAGAAAAAACAACCTGTAATAGATAGTGTGCAAGATAAAGGGTTACAAATTTCAAACTCGGATGACATTCTAAACATATTTTTTGAGTACTATCAAGAGCTGTATTCATATAAAACAAGTGACTCACAGAAATCTTTAGATTTCTGGAGGGACCTCAAACACCCCACAATTACACTTGAAATGTCTAATAATTTAAATGCCCCCATCTCCATAGAGGAAATAGAAAAAACAATATCTGTGCTTTCGCTAAATAAGGCAGCAGGCCCAGATGGTCTCCCTAGTGAGTTTTACAAGATCTTGTCTAGTGAAGCTACCCCACACCTCTGCAATCTTTTCAATAGTTTTTTTGCAAATGGTAACTTGATTCCTTCTTCATTTTCTAGCTCATATACAACCTTGATTTTAAAAGGTGGAAAGGACCCGTCCTGCAAAGAATCTTATAGACCAATTGCTCTCCTAAATTCCGACTATAAAATTCTCACTGCGATTTTAGCACATAGACTCCAAGGGATCTTTTCAGAAATCATACACACTGATCAAGCAGGCTTTTTAAATAACCGTAATTCAGCTGCGAAAATAAGAGAAGCATTGCTTGTGGTAGAATATTTCGAGGCTACTTCTCACGAATACAGCGGGGGGGAGGGCCTACCTGATCTTGCCATTATCTCCATCGATGCTGAAAAAGCCTTTGACTCCGTATATTATGAACATATTAAAACATCATTAAGACAATTTGGTATTAGGGGGAATTTTTTTGAATTCGTTGGAAATCTCTATAATCAGCCATCTACAAAATTAATAGTAAATAATACCATCTCCCCTTCTATCTCTTTGGGTAGAGGAACAAGGCAGGGCTGCCCTCTCTCCCCGCTTTTATTTAATATTTCCATAGAGCCTCTGGCAATCAAAATTCGCCATCTTTTAGAAGGTATAAAAATTCGTAGCACTGAAATAAAAATCGGTCTATATGCAGACGACCTGCTGCTTTATTTGGCAAACACTAAATTGAATTTACCGAAACTTTTCCAGATACTGGAGCAATTTGGCTCATTCTCTGGCTATAAAGTCAACATGGCTAAGTCAGAGATATACTGGCTCAGGAAAAATAATACCTCCATCCTGAATACTCCTTTTCATCAAGTAACAGATTCCTTTAAATATCTAGGGATTCATATCCCGATAAAAATATCGGATCTATATGCTTTGAATATTCCCCCGGTAATAAAAACAATTAAGGAAAAACTTTTGACTTGGCAAAAACTCCCATTATCACTTTCTGGCAGGATAGCCCTCTTTAAAATGGTTCTCCTTCCAAAACTACTGTACATCCTTCAAAATACACCAATAATTCTCTTAGGAAAGGATATCCGATCGATTAACACCTCTCTTATTCAGTTCCTTTGGCAAAACAAAAGGTCAAAGATCTCTCTTATGAAGCTTTCGCTACCAAGAGAAAGTGGAGGTCTTGCTTTACCTGACATAAGGCTCTATAACCTTTCCTTCTTAGCACGAAATGTAGTGGATTGGATCTCGGTTAATAATTATGTACTGAACAATGATCTTGAGTCTAGTGTATGTCATCCATACTCTTTAGCAGCATTAATACATTTAGAACCTAAAGAAGTTCCAGCAGAAATTAAAAAACTTAAAACTATTTTCAATCCACTCAAAGCTTGGTATAAGATAACGTTTTCCTTATCAATTAATAATAGAGCTTCCTGTATCTTACCCATAATAGGCAACCCTACTTTTCAAGCAGGCTTAGACTCGGAAGTTTTCAGAAAATGGCACACGGCTGGACTAACAAAGGTACTTCAAATTATAGATAAAGAAAGGAAATGTATTAAATCATTCCAGAACTTAAAAATAGATTTTGATCTGTCTAATAAGGACTTTTTTGCATATTTGCAATTAAGGCATTTTGTCCAAGACTTGGTTAAAAAAGTGGGCTGGGAATGGGGACTGGGCACATTGGAGAACTGGCTAGCTTTGACAAGAAATGGTCATTTGTCAATTGCACCGTGTTATCATCTCCTGAGCATAAATAAAGGAGCCTCGATACGGGCAAACTTGGTCGCTTATTGGAATGAATTAATTCCACAAAACAATATTGAAATAAACACTATTCAATCGTCAATTAAGAAAATCTCGCAAGTAACACTATCTGCAACCTGGAGAGAGGCGCACGTCAAACTCCTGCATGGGGCATACTTTACCCCAAAGAGAGGGTTCAAGTGTGCCAACATGGGATTTTGTAAATGTCCAAAATGTTCACTTCAGGCAGCTGACCTAATCCACATGTTTTGGCACTGTCCAAAGATTAAAAATCTATGGGCCAGGGTCGAATACTGGTTCAAGAATGTACTCAAAATAGCTAATCTTTCACTCACATTGTATCAGATAATATTTTGTCTTAAAGAATCTGGTAGGCAGAGCGATGAGAAAGTGGTAATCTCTGGCATTCTTGCTACTAGATATTTAATTTGCAAAAAGTGGAAAAGCTGCACAATTCCAAGTATCTCCGAGATAAAAAACTGCATGAAAAAGCAATGTATTTTAGATCAAAGAAATGCAGACATAAATAATGAGCAAGACATTAAAAGATTTTTTGATAAATGGGCGTTTTTTTTGAGAATTTTTCCCGAATCTGAAATGAACCATATAATCTTTCCTTTCAGGAACACAGAAAATGTTTTATTAGGAAACTGGTAAAAATTAAAAGAGAGCTAGTATCTAAGCTGATTTCTTTCTCTTTCCCCACCCCCCCTTTTCTTTTAGGTTTTTTTTTTTTGTTTGTTTTTTTTTTCCTCTTCCTTCTTTCCTTGATGAGTTGCCTCTCCGCACGGGAGGGGTATGGGTTGGGGGAGGGTTCAGGAGGAGGGGGGTGAAAAACTAAAAAACTCCAAGAAATGTTAATAAGTAAGCTGAATGTGATATATCAATATCTAGCTAAAATATATCTGTATGCATAGCTAAATACAGTATTATAAGAATGAACTTGTGTATAATTTACGGATGATCTTATATGTTCAAAGCTGTTTATATTGTTTTTATTTTTTGTTTTTTATGACCTTTTCTTGGATTACAAATAAAAGTTAAAAAAAAAAAAAAAATTGCATGCTCTTTCTGAATTACAAATGAACAAATTTGGGTTCAGTGTCCCTTTAATAGTGTGTGCAGTGCAGTACTCCTACCACATAGGGTGTTGTGGCTTATGATTTGACTTCATTGTCTCTAGTGTCTTAGTTACTGTTTTTTCTCTTTATCTGTGCTGAGTGCTCTTCTGTTATACTGAAATTTAGCTATGTGTAGTCAGGTTAAGAGTGGAGCCATAAGATGTTTAATACCAGGGTGTGTAGACTAGAATGCAATGTGTGAGGAAGCAAGGCATCTGAATAGTATTGCACAATTTAAAACGTGTAAATGTATTTGAATAGCAGAGGCTTACAGTGAAACTAGAGCATACAGTAGCTGCTCAAGTCATAGGAAAGAATTTAAAAAAAATGAATGAGACTATAATTCATAAAATGTGTAGGATATACTTATCTTCTGATATTTTCACCTTGTAATGCCAGAACGATAAGCGCCGTTCCTCCAATTGACAGATGACTCATCTGCAATCCACAAATCATTGTTTCCCTCTGGGGCGTTCAGCCCCTTTGCACAAACGTCACGCCCGGGGGGGAAAAATTATTAGTGGATTTGCAGATGAGTCATCTGTCAATCAATTGACGAATATGGCGGGCTGAGGAACGTCGCTTACCGTTCTGGCATTACAAGGTAAAAATATCAGAAGATAAGTATATCCTACACATTTCATAAATGAAAGTCTCATTAATTTTTAAATTCTTGCTATGACTTGAGCGACTATGCTAAAGTTTTCAATCACTTTAAGACATCAGGCTTTTTGACTGCTGGGACTGGAATTCACAGAACATACAAAAAAATACAGATTTACTGGGGCATTTCTATGTCTATTAACCCACTGCCCACAATCATTGCTGCAGCAAAGATAAAAAAATTACTATTTACCTCATAAATCCACCCGCTTGTGAAAATTTCAATAGTGTTTTAGCACAAGTAAAACATAAGAAACAAATCCTCAGTATATCTGCATATATTGTTTTACTTTCCAGCAGCCCCAACACAGCAGTCAGCAGGTTAAACATACTATGGTAATATCTGTCTAATTTCAGGTTGTGTAACATCTTTATAAACTAGTGTGCTTTGTAGTGGTCCTGCTGTACATATGCTGAAGGGTTATTAATTTAACCCTTACTTGCTTGGTTTGATTCTGTAAAGTTATTCTTCATATGTCAGTTGTGTGCTTGTAAGTAAGGGAGAAGATGAGGAACTTGATGATTTAACCTGCAATAAAGGGAGGTAACAGTGCAAAAAGAAAATGCTCTAATATGTTAACACATTTATTAATGCACTGTTGCTTGCATATAAGTTTGTGTTTAAAACATGGAAATTAATTAAACACATAGTTAAAGTCAACTCCAGAACAGCAGTGCATTACTGGGAGCTACCTGAACACATCTGGTGACCCAATGACAAAAGACAAATCTGTGTAGCCATCAATCAACAGCTAGCTCCCAGCAGTGCATTGCAGCTGCCGAGGATATGTATATATTATTTTCAAAAAAGGTACCCAAGAGAACAAAGTCAATTTAATAATAAAAGTGAATTTAAACATTACCTGCTTGGTCTGAATCATGAAAGTATAATTTTTTCCTATCCCTTTAAGCAATCAGTATGGCTAAAATATACTACTAGTATTTTATGTGCTTGTTATGAGGTGGATTGGAGTGGGTGGGGCTATGCAATCCATAAATGTTTATGGAATTTTTTTAAAAATGTTGTCAACTATGCAAGTGGTCTGATCTGAGGTCTCATGTGTATATATGGGGATTATAGGGCCTGTATGGCCAGGGGCTGATGTGAGATCTTCTGTGTATATGCGTTTAATTGGGCCTGCATAGTCAGGGGTCTGATTTGAAGTATGATGCTCATATATGGTTGACAGGAACTGCATAGCCAATGGTCTGATCTGAGGTATGGTGTGCGTATGTGGTTGACAGGGACTGCATGGCCAGGGGTCTGATCTGAGGAATGAAGTGTGTATGTGATTAACAAGGATTGCAGGGCCAGGGGGTCTAATCTGTGCTTCTCGCCCAATGTAAAAATGAACTTTATCCTAAAAGTACTGTGGCAGTTAACTTCTAAAACTATTTTTTTTCTAATTATAGGCCTATATTATATTACAGTTACAAACATTACTACCTGGTAGCAACAACAAAAAATCTTTATGCAGTCTCTGCAGAATTTTTTTGTTACTTTACAACCAAAATAAAATCTAGGGCTTAATTTCTTCCAGCCGAACCTGCAATTAGTTTAACATAGCAGCTAGATTTTTATTATGTTTCTTTATTATTGGGAGAGGAATATTAATGGATTCCACTTGCAAACAGAATATAGTGATGCTTTACAAATACATGGATAATAATAGTATTAATTTGTGGACTAAAGTATTAGTTTTACATTTGCAGTCTTGATGTTGAGACTATATTTGGATATACGTATTTATAATCTCTGGTTAAAAGGAATATATAAAATACTGTGGATCAGGAATAACTACAATAACAACTTTAGTTCCAGTAGTAAATTCCTAAAAAAAACAGTGACTGTAGCATTAACAAATATTAATAGACATTTTAACTATGATACTGATTTGATATTTGCTTAAAAGTGGTTGTGTTGCTTCAGAATTGTCAAGTCACATTATGGGAAAGTTTGACACATTATTTGAAGTCTGTTCTCCAGAAAACACCACAGATCAATAAAATCAAACTATAAAAAATCAATCTGTATAATTACTCAGGCTCAGAAAACATGATCAAGTTTAGGTTTTCCATATCTAGTACACTGAATATGTCACATTAAAGCACTACAGTCAGTGTTAATAAAATAAAGAAACCATACTACAGGTAGAACTAAATTTACTAATTTGATATTCAACTTCTCTGTACAGAATTACTCCATTTCTTTCATTTAAAAAATTATATATATATATATATATATATATATATATTATTATTTTTTTTCTTGCAATGAAATTGGACAAAGCTATTTTCATATTATGGGCTAGATTACAAGTGGAGCACAAAATATTAGCGTAGTTGTGATTTAACATTGCTCAAGTTAAAGGGAAAGTCTCCTTAACAATTTTTATTGTCTAAAAGGATAGATAATCCCTTTATTACCCATTCCCCAGTTTTGCATAACCAACACTATTATATTAATACACTTTTTACCTCTGTGATTACCTTGTATATAAGCCTCTGCAAACTGCCCCCTTTATCTCAGGTCTTTTGACAGACTTGCATTTTAGACAATCAGTGCTGACTCATATATAACTCCACAGGAGTGAGCACAATGATATCTATATGGCACACATGAACTACCGATGTCTAGCTTTTTGCACAAGAGGCAGCCTTCAAGGGTTTAGGAATCATTTTGAGCCTACCTAGGTTTAGCTTTCAAAAAAGAATACCAAGAGAACAAAGAAAATTGGAAAGTTGTTTAAATTTACATGCCCTGTCTGAATCATGAAAGTTTAATTTTGACTTGACTGTCCTTTTAAATCAATAGCACTTTTATTTTTGCACTCATATTACAAGTTCAAAGTAATATGTTAGCGCTGGGCTGAAAGTCTAGGGCGAGCTAACATATGGATATTGGATAGCACAGAGTGTGCTTAATCCCTCACATAAGACTTATATGGGGTGTACTAAAAAACTTATGCCGGCTATCGATTGAGCGCTAAGCTAAAGGTAAGTCAAAAGTGCGCTAAACAGATGAGCTAAGCTGGAGGTTTAATAGTGGTGCTCTTTACTTACTATTAAACTATGATTTTCTATTGAAATATAAGTTTAAAACACTGCCCACATATATACAAATACATACATACATACATACTGTACATACATACAGATACACATATGTATATACAAATATATACATGCAAATACATACATACATACAGATACACATATGTATATACAAATATATCCATACAAATACATACATACATACGTACATACAGATACACATATGTATATACAAATATATACATACAAATACATACATACATACATACAGATACACATAAGTATATACAAATATATCCATACAAATACATACATATATACGTACATACAGATACACATATGTATATACACATATATACATACAAATACATACATACATACATACAGATACACATATGTATATACAAATATATCCATACAAATACATACATACATACGTACATACAGATACACATATGTATATGCAAATATATACATACAATCATATATATATATATATATATATATATATATATATATATATATATATATATATATATATATATATATTATGACAACTAGCCTGTGGCCCAGCACTCCAACCAAGGTGGTGTGTAGTAGACCTGGGTGCAATCCTCAAAATGTAGCTATGTAGATATGTATCAAGAAGGGCACTCTCAGGATTTGTAGATTCACTTTCAATGACTTTATTCGTACATCACAAAAGCATAGTCGACGTTTCGGCTCCTATCCGAGCCTTCTTCAGGAAATATTAAGTCTTCAAACGGCTATGTAACCGAACTCCCAGTTTAACTAAAGAAACAAAAAACAAAGTATCTAAAAGACTTAATAACAATGTGATAGAAAAATTTGTAATATGATATAAGTGTATCATCTAAAATACTAGCAATCTAAAGCTGTCACATATAAAAAAGCTCTGGCTGTGGTACCCAAATATATTGTTGTTATGGACTAATTACACCAATGATTAAAACTTATGTATATATATTAAAAACATGCAACAATATATATTTGAAAATAACGAATACAATATGCAATGTAGGCTTACAAACACAATTGGAATATAACGCACTGCAAGAATAAAAATAGTCTTTTGAAATGGGAATCCTTAAGAATTAGTCTCACCAGTTTGGTAAACTTTGAAATGATTAGTTGTACTGTTTAGTCCTCACCAAACAAAATGGTATGTGCTGCTTTTCTGAGGGTGTATCATCGAATATCCCTTAGGAGAAGGCAAAAGCTGAAAAATAAAAAGAGAAGAGCGCAACTGGACTCAAGTGAAGGCGGTTTTTATTGTGACACAGTTAAAACGATAAAGCAATAGGTATTCTGCGTACCAGATGTACAAAGTAAATGTGCATGTAAGACACAGCTTGTCTTAAGGGTTAGACAAGTTACCGCTCCAAAAAACGCCTTTCTCTGCTATGGGGTAGTGCTCACTGTCTTAGCTGATTCCCCTGTGAAGCGTACGGTTGATCTGCTGTTTGTCTCAGCGGGATGCCGGTTCCGGTCTGAGCAGGAAGTCTTTGCCTGTGTCTTTGACTGCCGATACAGTGTTTCACCTGTTGTAGTTTCTTTAGAGATATCCTCGACGGCCGTTTCGTTCCCCAACGTGGGAACTTTCTCAAGAGGTTGCTGACGATTTAATGCAATCTCTTCCTTATATGTCCCATACATGGTTTTCATTGGATGATAGTACATTATTTAAAAGCATGCCATTTCTTGCAAATTTCATATTATTCAAAAATGCATATTCAAAATATAATAAAATGTTAAAACAGATATACACAATATATAGACAATAATTCATTCACATAAATACAGTACAAATTTTCAATAAATATATAAAAAAGTTATTTTAAAAACGAAACAATTAATCTAAATTAATTCATATACTCTTTCAAAAAAACTTACTTATGTGAAAGAGAACAATAAGAGGATTGTAGTTAATTTATTGGTATATTTATATAAGTATGTCACAAAAATACTTAGACATACATATTATGTACCCTAACTAGTAAGCGCTATAAATTCTATTTGGAATTGCTGAAATCTCTATGTAGTGATTAGAGGAATGGAATGAATATTTATGTAGTGTGAAAAATCCCTGATATCCTATCCTTAAATTAAAATTAGTCTATAGTATTAAATAATTTATTATGTATTGTACAACAGGAAGTAGTCAATTATAGGTAATCTCTGAAAAATAATTTTTTTGGTAAAAAATATTTTTTAAAAAAGGCGACTAAAACAGCTTGCATACAGCATACTCAAGTATTGGTATAAATTAATGTGGAAACATATATAAATACCTAAACTTCTATGATTAAAAATTGGTTCTATATATAAATCTATTCAATTAGAAATGCCTGGATGTCAAGGTCTATATTTAGACCCTCTGGATGTAGACTTTTAAGGGTATAAATCCAGAAGGTCTCCCTTTTTCTAAGCCTTAGTAATCTGCTGTGATCAAATTTGTTAGGTGCTTTCCATTCTAATACTTTAATAGTGAGACCTGTTGGGTTGCTATTATGAGTAGTCCTAAAATGTTCTGAAAAACTATGGTTTTCAAATTAATTTTCAATGTTTCTAATATGTTCAGATATCCTATATTTTAGTTTTCTTTTTGTTCTACCAATATAGATTTTCCCACATTTACATGTGATTTGGTATATTACATATGTGCTATCGCAAGTACAACTATTCTTACATTTAAATGATTTGGATTTATCATGATTATAAAATGAGTCCTCACTATTAACATATGGGCAGGTGCTGCAATCTTTCTTCCTGCATTTAATCAACCCTTTTTTAGCTGTTAGCCACATACTATTACTATTATTCTTGGAATGATGTTCTCTTAATTTGCTGGGGGCTAGAATATTTTTCAAATTATTGTTTCTTTTGTAGACAAATTGAGGTTTTTGGCCTATATGTGTACCTAATATATGGTCTTTTAATAAAATATTCCAATGTTTGTTTAGGATTTTTTGAATATCCTTGTGGTTTTCATTTTAGGTGGTTATAAATCTAACATTGGATTTTCTCTGATCTATATTGGTGTTAGTATTATCCACTTCATTCCTATTTTTCTTTTTATATTCTATAAGGTCCTTTCTATTCATCTTTAGTACTCTCTCATTTGTGCTATTCACCAATCAGAATAACCTTTTTGTATAAATTTATCAGTCAATATTTTAGCTTCCTTTCTATAGTCCATTAAATTAGAACAATTTCTCCTCAACCTCTGAAATTGTCCGGAGGGTATATTTTGTTTCCAGGTTTGTAGTTGACCACTATCTGCTTTTAGGAAGCTGTTTGTATCCGTTGGTTTTCTATAATTGGTTACTTTTATTCTATCATCTTCTGAAAAAAGAATTAAGTCCAAAAATTAAATTTGTTTTTCTGAGATTTTACCTGTAAAAGTAAGATTCATATTATTGTTGTTTAGGTATTTAATGAAGTTCTCAGCTTCGCATAGATCTCCTTCCCAAAGAACAATAATATCATCAATGAATCTATAATATTTTACAATATTATTTATATATGGGTTGTTATTCCATATAATAATATCTTCAAATTCTGCCATATATATATTGGCATATGATGGGGCAAATGTTGTCCCCATCGCTGTGCCATTGATTTGCTCATAGAATATCCCATCGAAATAAAAATAATTATGGTTCAGAATGAATTGAATGCTCTCCCCAATAAATTCAATATGTTTATTAGAAAGGTCACTCTTTTGATTGAGTTGATTAATAACTGCATCTGTACCTTTTTTGTGTGGTATGTTAGTATATAAGGCTGTGGCGTTGCAGCTGATCCACAGGTTATTTTTATCCCATTTTAGGTTCTCAAATTTCTTAATTACGTCAGTGGTATCTTTTAAATATGCTGTAATATTGGTCACTACTGGTTGTAAGTAGTGATCTATATATTTAGATAAATTACTACAAAGAGAATCTATCCCCGAGACAATAGGTCTACCGGGTGGGTTAAATTTGTCCTTGTGGACTTTTGGGAGATGGTAAAATATTGCCACCTTTGGATTCGGTATATGTATGTAATTATATTCATTATTAATAATATTAGATTCTCTTGCTTTTGTTAAAACCTCCACTAATTATTATTGTATTTAACTGTGGGATCAAAGGTGATTTTTTTGTAAATTTTATTATCCCCCAATAGATTATAAGCTTCTTTTAAGTATTCTTTGCAATCCTGTACAACCAAACCACCTTTATCCGCAGCCCTGAAGATTAAATTAGTATCCTCAGTTAGTTTTTTGAGAGATATTTTTTCTTCTATACTTAGATTGTTTTGTTTAGGATGCATCTTTTTGTTTTTTTCCAAAGTTTTAGTTAAATCATCACAGACTAATTTATTAAACAGGGATACATATTCACCATGCTTATACACTGGGTAAAATGTGGACTGTTTTTTTTAGACCACTATGTATAATTGTATTACTTTCCTCATGTATACTAAATTCTAGAATTTCTTCAGTTACAGCATCTTGTGTGTTTATCATTATATTATCTAGATTATTAATATTACATTCATTTTCTAATTCTCTTAATGTAAGGAATAAAGATATACCATTATGGTCAAGTTTATCATCAGGGATTTTTTCATTTATAGACTTTTTATTTTTGATGAGGAAATAGCGTTGTAATGTTAGTTTCCAAATTAGTTTTTGGACGTCCATAAACGTTTCAAACTTATTAGCAAAAGTTTTTGAGGCAAAATTAAGACCTTTACTTAAAAGTTTATATTCATTTTCAGTGAAGGTTTTACTAGAAAGGTTAAAAATTTCTTTTTTTACAGTTCTATATCTCCATCTTTTTCTGTTTTTGTCTTCTAATTCTCTTTCCTCCCCTAATTCCTCGTTTGATTCTAAACGTCTTTCTGGTTTTCTTTGCTTTTCCTGTTCCACTGTGTTGCTGTGGAATCTGTTTCTTTGGGGTTTCCCCTGTTTCCAAGGGGAACCTCCTAAAAAATATTGTTCAGTATGTGTCTGTTCATTGTGATTTTGATTTTGGCGCCAGGGTAGTTTAGGTTTGGCTCCCTGTACTTCCCAACCATCATTATAGGTATCCTGTTGTAATGGGGCATATCTATTGTGGTCTTCAATTTGATTCACATGATGACCTTTAGAATCAAAGTTCTTAGGATACCCCCTATAGTTATTATATCCAGACTTTTCTTTGTATTGATTTTGACATGGAAAAGACTTTTCTATATTAGAAAAGACTTTTCTATATTTAGAAAACAAACGTTTGTTTTATAAACTGGAATGGATCTTATTTGCTCCTATTATACATTTTTCTTCCTTCTCTTGGTATCTTTATTTAAAAAGCAGAAATGTATGTTTAAGAGCCGGACCATTTTTGGCTCAGAACCTGGGTTACACTTGCTTATTGGTGGCTCAATGTAACTAACCAATCAGCAAGTGCAGCCCGGGTTCTGAACCAAAAATGGCTCTTAAACATAGATTTCTGCTTTTCAAATAAAGATACCAAGATTAGGAAGACAAATTGTTAATAGGAGTACATTAGAAAGTTGCTTACAATTGCATGCTCTGTCTGAACCATGAAAGAAAAAAAATGGGTTTGGAGAATGTAATTGGGTAATGGAGAATGTTAAGGAGGTGCGATAAAGAAAATGCAATTAAAATAAGGCACATTAATATGCTACCAATAAATAGCATGCCATATATTATATAGAGCAATAATACTGTAGGTGGTAGGTGCACAATTTAAGGAAATAAGTGCAATTAAAGTCAAATGAGTAACAGATCAACTGCAAATTCATGTAAACAACAATGTCTCACACACCAGTCCAACACAGGATGTCCATTTGACTAAATGCTTCAATATGATCCACACATTATTAGCACATAAACGTCTCGATAACTGCCCATAGGGTTTGCTCTGCTCAATTTACTCAGTTTATGATTTCTGTGCTCCACAGATCAGCATAAAGCAGTGGTGGTGAAACTATGATTTTAATTGCCTGAAATTGTAAAGTTTAAAGGGACATGAAATCCAAAAGTATTCTTTCATGATTCAGATGGCACATACAATTTTAAACAACTTTCCTATTTACTTGTATTATCATTCTCTTGGTAACCTTTATTGAAGGAGCAGCAATGCACTACTGGGAGCTAGTTGAAAATATCAGTATGCCAATCGTAAGAGGTATATTTGTTAAGCCACCAATTAGCAGCTAGCTTTCAGCTCCTGAGCCTACCTAGGCATGTTTTCAACAAAGGATGCCAAGAGAATAATGCACATTAGATAATAGAATTAAATTGGAAAGTTATTTAAAGTTGTATGCTCTGTCTGAATCATGAAAAAAATATTTGTGTTTCATGTCCCTTTAATAAAATATTTTGCTTATGAATGTTTACTATTTAACAGCAACTAAGCTTTAATTGTTTATATATATTTTAATGTATTTTAATGGCCCTTTAAATTAAAAATATTATTTTCACTTTGGGTGCATATTCTCAATAAGGATTGCCCCCATTTGTCGCATTCTGGCTAGACACAGATGCACCCAGTAATTACCTTTTTTTGGATGTATCCACCATCTATGGACTTATTTTTCTATATTTTTTTTTATATATACAGTATATATGTATATATATATATTTTTTATATATATATATATATATATATATATATATATATATATATATATATATATATATATATATATATGTGTGTGTGTGTGTGTGTGTGTGAAAAAAATTGGCAGACACTCAGTAATTCACTTCAAATCCACTTTTACTAAGGGCAGCAGTACAGACAGAGCAACATTTTGGGGCTTACATCCCCTCCTCAGGCTCAATAAAAGTAAATGCCAAATGCAACCCTTAAATAGCCAAACAGTCCCACCCCCTTTCAATCATGACATCATCAGAATCCCCCTGTGATATAAATTTAAAGTGCCAACACAATTTAAAATACAAAAAAGTTGTCAACCCAACATAACCAAAAACACCTAGTACCTTCCTACTTCTCAACTATTTCATACTTATATATTTGTTTTTTAACTTTTCTATTAATTTTTTCTTTCTTTCTTCCTTCTCTATCTCAAAAACAGATAAATTAAAGCAAACATGTAAGATTATAATCCCTATTGAGACCTTTAGGATATAACGTGCTAAGCCTATGTATCCACATAGCTTCTTTTTTAAGTAACATTTTTTCCCTATCAAAGCCTATAGTTCCTTTAGACACCTGATCTAGTACCATAAAACGCAACTGATTCACCTGATGTCCCCTATCAAAAAAATGATAGGTTTCAGGAAGGTGTCTCATTTTGGGATTCCTAATAGTTGACTTATGTTGGGTTAAGCGCTCCTTAAGAGGCTGTTCCGTCTCTCCAATATATAATAAGCCACACGGGCATTTGAGCGCATACACCACATAAGACGATTTACAATTAAAGTGACCTTTGATATGGAAAAGTTTACCAGAAAAGGGATGACTGAAAATTTTACCCTTAATAATACTATTGCAATGAGAACAATTTAAACAAGGGAAAGTCCCATTGTCAACAGGTCTAAAAACCCTTTGTGTGGTCCTTAAGGGCTTAACCTTTGCCCTTACTAGCTTTCTACCAATGGAATTACCCTTCCTAAAAGAAGAAAAGGGAGGATGTTTAAATTCCTCAATTTCCGGCATAGAGTCCCTTAACATAAACCAATTTCTGCAAATCACTTTATGTAACTTAACACTAATATCACTGAAGTCAGAAACAAAGGCCAATTTCTTGATCCCACTAACTTTATCCTTTGGTTGAAGATCGATAGTCTCTAATTCTCCAAGGGAATAACCTCTATCATGAAATCTCTTGCGCATCTCATTTAAGCGCAATGAGCAAGTCAAAGGATCAGAGACTATCCTCTTCACCCTAAGGAACTGGGATTTAGGTACACTTTTAAACACCCTAGGAGGGTGATGGCTATGATGAGATAACAAAGTATTTTTATCCGTTGGCTTTCTAAAAATTTCTGTTTCAAAGTGGTCACCCACACGCATTACCACAGTATCCAGGAATGCAACATGGTCAATATGATAGTTAGCAGTACATTTGACAGCCAGCACCTTATTCTATATCCTATTGCGGAACACCTCAATGGATTCAATGTCACCCCGCCATATAATTAAAAGATCATCTATATAACGCCACCATGCCAAGCAATTCTGAAAATCAGGATCAGTATATACCACTTGTTCCTCCAACTGATCCATGAAAAGGCAAGCGTAGGCCGGGGCAACATTTGAACCCATTGAGGTGCCCCGCAACTGCAGAAAAAACCTGTCATCAAAAGAGAAATAATTGTGAGTTAAAACTAACTCCAGTAACTCCATAAAAAAATTAATCTGAACTTCTGAATATTTTTTTGATTTCACCAAAGAGGACCAGGCACTATTTAGACCATCAGAGTGGGGAATAATAGTATAAAGACTACTAACATCCCAAGTAGCCAAAACAATGTCCTCTGGTAAATCAGAAAAATCTCTCATTTTAATCAAGAAGTCACTGGTATCCTTCATAAAAGACCGTCCCTGTCTTACAAGAGGAGTTAAAAATGTTTCCAATAATTTTGAAATAGGGCTAAATAGGGAATCAATAGATGCCACAATGGGCCTACCAGGGGGATCATAAAGATCATTGTGTATTTTAGGTAGGACATATAAATTAGGGGTTTTGGGATTCTGTGAATAAATGTAATTAAACATTTTCTCACTAATAATGCCTTCATCAACTGCCTTATTCAAAATCTCCCTAACTCTAGTCATAAAACCAGGCAATGGATCAATCTCAAGTTCCCTATATACCAAATGATCATTTAATTGTCTCAAGATTTCATTTTTATATTTAGAAGTATCCATAACAACTATGGCTCTACCCTTGTCAGCCCCTTTAATAGTAACATTAGGGTTGTTCTTTAAATTATCAAGGGCCGCCTTTTCAGTCATAGTTAAGTTATGTTTTAAATCCAAACCAGAAGACTTACTGACCAACACATCAAATTCTCTCTTAATAACATTAATAAATGTATCAACAGAATGATTATACATAGATGGAATGAACTGACTCTTAACATGTAAACCAAAAGTAAATGGATCAAGGCAACATTTGTCCATATCAAGGTCAGTGTCCATATTAGATTCAGATTCCCCAAAAAAAGCTTTTAATTTAATGGTTCTGCACAATCGATGCAAATCTAATTGCAGCTAAAAAGTGTCCGCTTGTTCAACAGGGCAGTATGTTAATCCCCTTGATAACACAGAAAGTTCCGTAATAGAAAGTTCATAATTGGAAATGTTAATGACATTGTCAAAATTACCTATTTCTTCACTTGGCGTGTTCGCCGTTGCATGCCTTGACCCTGACCTCTTTGCTCGCTTATGGCTCCGCCGCCCACTTCGTTTGGAGTTGGGCTGTCGTCCCCCGAGGATGCTGAGGAAGAACTTGCTTCAATAGAGGCTAGATCGGTGGAGGGCTTTTTACCCCGTTGTGGCTTCCATAGTTTCGCCTGGGGCCAATTTTGAAATCCTCCCGATTGCCAACGATACACGTTACCTCCTGTGTAGTCAGACTCGTCAGGTCTGAACTTCCGGCGCTTACGTTCCTCCTGCTGATTTGCATTCTCAATTCCTTGGATATCTTTTTATATCCCTTTCCTGTTTTATACAGTTCAACTACCTTTTCCCGCAGATCCTTTGACAATTCTTTTGCTTTCCCCATGAATCCAGAAACGTCAGTGCAGCACTGGATGAAAGATGCAAGGGTCTGTCAGGAGTCCAAAAACTCATTGACCTTTTTATACACACGCACTAATTACAAGCAAACAGATCACAGGTGAGGATGGTTACATTTAATAGTCATTCAAACCCCTTTGTGTCAACTTGTGTGCATGTTATCTGGCCAAAATCACCAAGGTATGTAAACTTTTGATCAGGGCCATTTGGGTAGTTTCTGTTGTCATTATGATTTAAAAAAGAGTAAACACAGTTGATTGATAATAAATGGCTTCAGCCAAACACTAACCATGAGTGATAGAAAAGTTTTTGTGTTATCATTCATATTCTCTGAAAAATGGCCAAGACATCATAAATTCTGCCAGGGTATGTAAACTTATGAGCACAACTGTATATATATATATATACACACAGAGAAGCAAACTCACAGGAACGAACAACTGGCTCAATACCATTGTTAGCCTGTTCTCTGAACAAGGAACACAGCAACCCCAGACGATCGTTTCGGCCTTCATTGGGCCTTGTCAGTGAGGTGTAGCCATATTCCTCTAAGCACACTGAGCAAGGAGTCCACCTCTGGATTCCCCTTTTTCCCATAGGGAGACTAAATACACACAAAGAGAAGCACACTCACAGGAACGAACAACCAGCTCAATACCATTGTTAGCCTTTTCTATGGCGATTTACCACCTGGGTGCAGCTTCTTTTAGCCCAGTAATGCTTTTCACAGAGAAGAACTTTCGGGTAGTATATCAGTCTGATCCTGCCTATTACATTCAGTCCAGCACCAAAATACCAGGCAATTCCTCTCTGAACAAGGAACACAGCAACCCCAGACAATTGTTTCGGCCTTCATTGGGCCTTGTCAGTGAGGTGTAGCCATATTACTCTAAGCACACTGAGCAAGGAGTCCACGTCTGGATTCCCCTTTTTCCCATAGGGAGACTAAATACACACAGAGAGAAGCGCACTCACAGGAACAAACAACAGGCTCAATATCATTGTTAGCAAGTTCTATGGTGATTTACCACCTGGTTGCATATATATATATATATATATATATATATATATATATATATATATATATATATATATTTATATATATATATATATATATATATATATATATATATATATATATATATACACACACACTGCCCTTATACTATCCTCTCACCTCACTACCTGTCCCCTCGACCCATCCCCTCAGAGCTACTCCCCTCCCTCTCTTCTACCCTTACCCCTATACTCACACACATCTTCAACCTCTCCCTCAGCACTGGTATATTTCCCTCATCTCTTAAACATGCACTGGTAACACCTATCCTCAAAAAACCTTCTCTCGATCCAACCTCCCCATCCAACTACAGCCCTTTTTCCCTACTCCATCTTGTCTCAAAGCTTCTCGAAAAGCTAGTATATGTACGTCTATCCCATTTCCTTACACTAAACTCCCTCCTTGACCCGCTGCAATCTGGATTTTGCCCCCACCACTCCACAGAGACAGCAATTGTTAAGGTTACCAACGACCTATTACAGCAAAATCCAAAGGCAACTTCTCTCTGCTTATCCTCCTTGATCTGTCTGCAGCCTTTGATGTGGTCAATCACCCTCTTTTGCTCCAAACCCTCCAATCCTTCGCCATTTGTGGCACAGCTTTCTCGTGGTTCTCTTCCTATCTGTCTAACCATACCTTTAGTGTAGCCTTCTCTGGGGCATCCTGTGCCCCGTTACCACTTTCTGTTGGGGTACCACAAGGCTCTGTCCTCGATCCCCTTCTCTTCTCAATCTACACGTCATCATTAGGTTCCTTAATAAAGTCCCATGGGTTTTAATACCATTTGAATGCCGATGACACCCAAATCTACCTCTCTGCACCAGACCTATCTTCTTCCTTGCAAACCCGTGTCACTAACTGTCTTTCTCATATCACATCTTGGATGTACTCTCACTACCTTAAGCTAAATCTCTCCAAAACTGAGCTCCTTATTTTGCCCCCTACTTCAAAAATCTCCACCCCCAACTTCTCTATAACCGTTGATAACTCCATCATTACCCCTACCCCACATGCTCGATGTCTTGGGGTCACAGATCTTTCTTTCACTCCTCACATTCAGTCCTTGGCTAAAGCCTGCTGCTTCCACCTTAAAAAACATCTCTAAAATTAGACATTTCCTTGCACAAGACACAACTAAGATTTTAATCCACTTTCTCATCCTTTCCCACCTCGACTACTGCAACTCCATCCTTTCTGGTCCCCCTAGCTGCCGCCTAGCTCCTTTAAAATCCATAATGAATGCCTCTGCCAGGCTCATATTCCTTACACATTGCTCTTCATCTGCTGCACCTCTCTGCCAATCCCTTCACTGGCTTCCTCTTGCCTCCAGGCTTAAACACAAAATTCTCAATCTGACACACAAAGCCCTCAACTGCACTGCTTCCCCCTACATCTCAGATCTTGTCTCCAGATACTCTCCCTCCCTACTCCTTTGCTCTGCTCACAATCTCCTACTCTCTTCCTCTCTTGTTACCTCTGCACATTCCTGTTTACAAGACTTCTCCAGACTGGCTCCCATCTTGTGGAACTCTCTGCCTCACTCCACAAGACTCTTCCCTAGTTTTAACAGCTATCACCTTGAACCCCTTAGCATGTAAGCCTAGGAGCCCAGCTGTTTGTAGATCACCCGCATAAGAGCCGACTACAACAGTGCAACTCTCGGCAGGGCCCTCTACCCATTTGATCCCCTATAAATGTTACTTTTTATAGGGGATCAAATGGGCTGCTGAATCTGTTGGTGCTCTACAAATACCTGATAATAATATATATATATATACTAGCTGTTGCCCGCTTTTGGGATTTGTAAAAAATTGTGAAAAACCAGAACACTTGCAACGACATGTGCCCTCACGTGTGTGCCATTCAGGTTGCACACTCGCTGACGTGAACTTCTTGAGTTTTCGTTAATTCTCTGTGTTTCTCGTAATTTAAATACCATTTTTCATGTCTGTAACATCTTTGGTTTTTGAGATATAGGTATCCTCATAAATCACCCCCCCCTTTTGACCCCCCCTTAAGTGGATGTTTGGCAAATGGTAAAACATGTGTTTCTTTATTTTTAAAGGAGAATGTAAACACCAATTTTCACATCAGTAACATCTTTGTTTTTTGAGATATAGGTATCCTCATAAATCATCCCCCCTTTTGACCCCCTTTAAGTGGATTTTTGGGAAATGTTAAAACACGTGTTTCTTTTTTTTCAAGGAGAATCTAAATACCAATTTTCACATCTGTAACATCTTTGTTTTTTGAGATATAGGTATCCTCATAAATCAGTCCCCCCCCCCCTCTTTTGACCCCCCCTTAAGTGTTTTTTGGGGAAATGTTAAAACACATATTTCTTTATTTTTGAAGGAATCTAAATACCAATATACACGTCTGTAACATTGTCGGTTTTTGAGATATAGGTATCCTGATAAATCAGCCCCCCTCTTTTTACCCCTTAAGTGGATTTTGGGGAAATGCTAAAACACGTGTTTCTTTATTTTTCAAGGAGAACCTAAATACCAATTTTTACGTCTGTAGCATTGTTGGTTTTTGAGATATAGGTATCCTCATAAAAAAGTTCACCCCCTTTTTTCACCCCCTTAGGGACGTAATTTCCAAAAATCATTCCTTAGTGGGTGCCTACGTCATAAAAACAACATAACTTCCAAATTTTACATTCCTAGGTTAAACTATTTGAGTTGTACGTTGATGTGTCAGTCAGTCAGGAATTATTCTTTTATATATATACATATATATATATATATATATATATATATATATATATATATATATATATATATATATATATATATATATATATATATGCTACGTTATTGTTTGCTCTATTTTATGGGGATTCCTATTTTAGCAACTTTTAAACATTCTCCTAGAGTGTCTTTGGTGAAATTAATAATGTTGTAGGCATGAGTGCTATTCATGAGTCTACTGTTACTTTTTAATGTATTTATTTATTTTGTTTTCATGAGGATTCAGTTCCTTGGTTTGTTGCTAACCCCTTAAGTGGATGGCTGTATTTCCAGGAATGTATTACTTTTCTTGTTAGGTAAACATTAATGTGCACTTAGACTTGTGCATTGACGTAACCAGACAAGACCAGACGGGAAGCTTTATAAAGGAGGTGACACATTCAGCTGGTGCAGTGTCATGATATTTAAATGTATCAAGGAAACCTTCACACTATTTTTTTTTATTACTGTTTTACAACTCTTAATGCTTATTGCAAAGTCAACATTGCTCATTCTAGAAATGCATATTCATCACTAGGAGTTTGTTTGTTTACAGAAATCCAAACAGACGTAGTTCAGTGACTTACATAATTAATAAAACAAAGCTCAGACTGAGATAGAGGGCCTGATATTTAAAACCTCGCCACTCAGATGAGATGATCTATAACGTCTTCTCAGTACAGGGAGGCCCTTAAAACAATTTAGAAACACAAATTTTTATCTTGAGAAATGTTTATGTTGCTATGTAGTGTTCTTTATGTGAGTTTTTCTCAACCGTGACCGCCAACAGGCCAGGTCTTCATTATAGCTGAACTAGTGCACAGGTTAAGTAATCAGCTAATTATTAACACCATGGTTAGTAACCTGCTCTCACCCATCAGCTGATTATTTCACCTGTGCTCTAGTTCAGTTATAATGAAAACCTGACCTGTTGGGGGTACTTGAGGACCACGGTTGAGAAACACTGCTTTATGTCAGTGTTTCTCAACCGCGGTCCTCAAGTACCTCCAACAGGCCAAGTCTTCATTATACCTGAACTAGAGCACAGGTTAAATAATCAGCTGATCAGTAATACCATGGTTACTAACCTGCTTTTACCCATCCGCTGATTATTTCACCTGTGCACTT